>NC_053023.1:6056974-6093111 GCF_003073215.2 Triticum urartu
GAGAATATTATTGGCTCCCCTTGTGTCGAATCAATAAATTTGGGTTGAATACTCTACCCTCAAAAACTGTTGCGATCCCCTATACTTGTGGGTTATCACTCACCACCCCGGAGGGAAAAAGGATCAAGTATGTATCTAGGCATGCGCCTAGGAGGAGCCAAGTAAATACCCTCACAGGAGTTGTTCAGGAGGAAGTGCCTGTAGTGAAGGATTACCCAGATGTTTTTCCAGAGGAGTTACCAGGCATGCCACCGGATCGAGACATTGAGTTTTTGATAGAGCTATTGCCAGGTACCGGGCCAATATCAAATAGACCCTTGTAACGCCCCGAGACCGATGTGCCAGGTGTCCTCTAGTTATTCATTGTTGTTGCCTTGTCATTGCTTGCGTGTCATGCATTGCATATCATGTCATCATGTGCATTTCATTTGCATACATGTTTGTCTCATGCATTCGAGCATTTTCTCCGTTGTCCGTTTTGCAATCCGGCGCTCCTATGTCACCCGGTCCCCTTTCTACCTCTTTTCGTGTGTGGGGGTTAAACATTTCAGGATTGGACCGAGACTTGTCAGTGGCCTTGGTTTACTACCGGTAGACCGCCTGTCAAGTTTCGTACCATTTGGACTTCGTTTGATACTCCAACGGTTAACCGAGAGACCGAGAAGGCCTCGTTGTGTTGCAGCCCAACACCTTTCCAATTTGGCCCAAAACCCACCTAAACCTCCTCCATCATCTCGGTTGGCCGAAAACCGCACCTCATTTGGACTCTCCTAGCTCCCTCTACCTATAAATATGTGACCTCCCCCGAAAATTCCGCGTACAAACCCTAGATCTCTCCTCTCCGCGTCGCCGGACAAATTTTCCACCGACGGACATGTCCGCCGCCGCCTGCGTCCAATCGGAGGCCGCCATCTGTCTGCCGCCGCCTCTCTCTCCTCAGCCCCGCCGCCGGCCCGCGGGACCCAGATCGGGTCCCGCGCGAGCCCACCGCCACCGTCGTCCGCCCGTTTCGGCCCGCCGCCTCCTCGCCGGATTTGTGCCGCCTCCTCGCCGGACTTGCGCCGCCTAATCGCCGGGGTGCCTCGCCGCCGCGCCCCTTCGTGCTCGCCGCCGTCGGCAGCCGCCCGCCGGAGCCGCGGCCCGCCGCCACCGCCTCCCGCGGAGGAGCCCGCAACCACCGCCGCCCGGCTCCCGTGCCTGCGCCGCCTCCCGCTCGCGGCCGAGCCCCTTCGCCGCCCCGGGCGCCATCGCCGGCGCGCCATCCGCCGCCCCGACCACGCTACTCCGGCGCCGCCCGACCTCGCCACGGCCGCCTGCTACCTCCTTGTCGCCGGCGCCCTCTCCGGCCACCGGATCCGGCCCTACTCCGGCTTCCTCCTTGTTCTCCTTCTCCGGCGACGACAAAAAACTTCGGCGAACTGCTACAGTGATTCCGCCGAGATTCGGATGTGGATCTGGAAGAACACGGTTGACTTTTTATCCCCCGAAACCCTAATTTTTGGCAATTTTCATCATGCTATAACTCTGCATCCGTAGCTCCGATTTGTGCATGTAGCATATCAAAATGTTCGACTCGACGAGTACATCATTTCATCTCATTGCATCATTTTCATTTGAGCTCATCTTGATGCCCGAAATGCTGTTGGAAGAGGGCTATGTGAGGTAATTTGTCAGATCTGTTTCAGCAAATGGCATTTTGTCATTTTTGCCATGATTAATGTGTGCATGCTATGACCCTGAGCTCTACATGTGTTTTGTTATATGCCATGCCATCTTTACAGTGGTGCTTGCCATGTATTTTTGTGATATTTGTGGTGACTAGCACAAGCTTGCAAAGTAGCGTAATCGGTAATGCTGATTTCAGGACTTAGAATTTCACTAAGTCCTTGTCCTGATTTTGTTGATATGCCATATGTTCATGTTGTTTCTAGTGATCCGTGCCTCTTTTGAGGATGATCAGTAAGGATGTTTAACATTGTGGTGCTATATCCATCCATGTCTTTGTTTGCATTTATGGAGCAACCTAGCTTGAGTCAATCGAGCTCTACTTTTGCTATATCGTGAATCCTGGCAGATTGTTGACTTGTTAGCGATTTGCCGAGGATGTTGCTATTGATCCGTGCATGCTATGTTGTTGTTCTTGCCATGTCTAGCTTCTATGCCATGTATTCTTGATGGGTGTATGCTTAGTTTGTCATGCCATGCTTTGTAGTGAGTGCATCGAGCTCGTAAACATGCCTACTCGTTAACTGTTTTGCATGCTCCAGTTTTTCACTAAGTCTGAGATCTGTTTATGTTTTGCCATGTTCACATGCTTGCAATTGTATTTTCTGATCCCTTTTGGCTCAAGGTCACTAAGGGACTTTTGTTAAGTGCTTTGAGTAGCTTCATGCCATGCCTTGCTTTGCCATGTTAAGTTCCTGTAGCATGTAGTTTTCATGCTTCTAAAGTGTGCTTCCTGATGATAAATTCCAGACTTGTGTTAATTTCACTAGTCTGAAACCTGTTATCATTTGCACTTTTGCCATGCTTGTTTGAACCTGTTAATGGATGAATTAGCCGTAGCTCAGTGTTCATCTTTTGTCAAGCATCATGAGTGGATCCCTGCCATGTATTTTGTTGCCATGTTTGAGTGCTGTAGCATATTTAACTTGTTGCATTTAGATGGCTACTTGCTGATTATCGCAGACCGGTGCCATATTTGTTTTGCTTGCCATTTCCAAACCGTGCATCCGATTCCGGTGATCTTTATATCGATTTCAACCGAAATCACCTCACCTTTCTAGTGGCACTCTTGGATTTCCATGTTGAGGCCAGTTCAATCATTCCTTGTCAAATCATGCATATGCACGCATACCGCATCCCGCATATCATATCATGTTCATGTGTTGGTTGTTTACTATGTTGTGTGCTTCTTTCCGGTGTTGCTTCTTCGGGTTGGTTCCGGTAACGTCGCGTTTGTGAGGACCCGTTCGACTACGTCCGTTTGCCTTCTTCATGGACTCGTTCTTCTTCCTTGCGGGATCTCAGGCAAGATGACCATACCCTCGAAATCACTTCTATCTTTGCTTGCTAGTTGCTCGCTCTTTTGCTATGCCTATGCTGCGATACCTACCACTTGCTTATCATGCCTCCCATATTGTAGCCAAGCCTCTAACCCACCTTGTCCTAGCAAACCGTTGTTTGGCTATGTTACCGCTTTGCTCAGCCCCTCTTATAGCGTTGTTAGTTGCAGGTGAAGATTGGAGTTTGTTCCTTGTTGGAACATGGATATTTTGTTGGGATATCACAATATCTCTTATTTAATTAATGCATCTATACACTTGGTAAAGGGTGGAAGGCTCGGCCTTATGCCTGGTGTTTTGTTCCACTCTTGCCGCCCTAGTTTCCGTCATATCGGTGTTATGTTCCCGGATTTTGCGTTCCTTACATGGTTGGGTTATAATGGGAACCCCTTGACAGTTCGCCTTGAATAAAACTCCTCCAGCAAGGCCCAACATTGGTTTTACCATTTGCCACCTAGCCTTTTTCTTTCCCTTGAGTCGGCCAGGCTCAAGGGTCATCTTATTTAACCCCCCGGGCCAGTGCTTCTCTAAGTGTTGGTCCAACTGAGCGATGTCCGAGGCTACCAGGGGCAACTCTGGGCTGGCTTACCCGACGTCTTGCTCATCGGTGTGCCCTGAGAAGAGATATGTGCAGCTCCTATCGGGATTTGTCGGCACATCTGGGTGGCTTTGCTGGTCTTGTTTTACCATTGTCGAAATGTCTTGTAACCGGGATTCCGAGTCTGATCGGGTCTTCCCGCTAGAAGGAATATCCTTCGTTGACCGTGAGAGCTTGTGATGGGCTAAGTTGGGACACCCCTGCATGGTTTTGAACTTTCGAAAGCCGTGCCCGCGGTTATGGGCAGATGGGAATTTGTTAATGTCCGGTTGTAGAAAACCTGAAGTTGACCTTAATTAAAATGCATCAACCGCGTGTGTGACCGTGATGCTCTCTTTCCGGCGGAGTCCGGGAAGTGAACACGATGTTGGAGTTATGTTTGACGTAGGTTGCTCTAGGATCACTTCTTGATCATAGTTTCTCGATCGTGCTTTGCCTTCTCTTCTCGCTCTCATTTGTGTATGTTAGCCACCATAAATGCTAGTCGCTTGCTGCAGCTCCACCTCATACCTTTACCTTACCCATAAGCTTAAATAGTCTTGATCGCGAGGGTGTGAGATTGCTGAGTCCCCGTGACTCACGGATACTTCCAAAACCAGTTTGCAGGTGCCGATGTTACCGAGCACGTGATGCAACCAAGCTCAAGGAGTAGCCCGATGAAGATCTTGTCCTTTGTGTTGTTTCGTTCTAGTTGATCAGTAGTGGAGCCCAGTTGGGGTCGATCGGGGATCTGTGTAGCATTTGGGGTAGTCTTCTTTTATTTTGGTTCCGTAGTCGGACCTTGATTGTATCTGATTGATGTAATGCTTTATTCATGTAATTGTGTGAAGTGGCGATTGTAAGCCAAATATGTATCTCTTTCCCTTATGTATTACATGGGTTGCTGAAATTACCTCACTTGCGACATTGCTTTCAATGCGGTTATGCCTCTAAGTCGTTACAACCCTACCAAATGCCCAGAAACGATCTAGAAGAGATCAAGAAGAAGATTAAGAAGTTGTTGGAGAAAGGTTATATTCGAAGGAGTTCATCACCATGGGGAGCCCCAGTGCTTTTGGTTGAGAAGAAGGATAAGTCTCTAAGAATGGTTGTTGATTATCGTGCGTTGAATGGAGTGACAATTAAGAACAAGTACCCCCTGCCGATGATCAATGATTTATTTGACTAGTCGACAGGAGCTAAAGTGTTTTCGAAGATCGATCTGCGATCAGGATATCACTAGCTGAAGATTTGAGAGAAGGATATACCTAAGACAGCTTTCACCACAAGGTACGGGCTTTATGAGTATACGGTCATGTCTTTTGGATTGACTAACGCCCCTGCCTATTTCATGAGTATGATGAGCAAGGTGTTCATGGAGTTCTTGGATAAAAAATTTCTTCTTCTCTTTGATGATATCTTGGTATACTCGAAGAGTGAAGAGGAGCACAAGGAACATTTACGTTTAGTTCTCGAGAAGCTCAGGGAACATCAGTTGTATGCCAAGTTCAGCAAATGTGAGTTTTGGTTGAAGGAAGTTGGATTTCTTGGACATGTTATATCAGGAGAAGGTATAGCAGTGGATCCCACAAGGTTCAGTCAGTCACTGAGTGGTTGGCACCCACCTCAGTTGGAGAGATCCGCAGTTTTCTTGGACTCACGGGATACTATCGGAGATTTATTGAGAATTTCTCTAAGATTGCAAAGCCTATGACGACATTGTTGAAGAAGGACACTAAGTTCCATTGGACTGAGGAATGTGAAGCAAGTTTCCAGGAGTTGAAGAAACGTTTGACTACAGCCCCAGTGCTGATTCTGCCGGATATACGCAAGGACTTCCAAGTGTATTGCGATGCTTCACGCTTAGGACTTGGAGGAGTACGAATGCAAGACGAAAGAGTGGTTTTGTATGCCTCACGACAACTGAAACCGCATGAGTTAAATTATGCCACGCATGATTTGGAGTTAGCAGCTGTGGTGCACGCGCTCAAGACCTGGAGACATTTTCTCATTAGAAATCATTGCGATGTATACACGGATCACAAGAGTTTGAAGTACATCTTCACACAGAAGGAGATGAACCTCGGGCAGAGGATATGGTTAGAACTCATAAAGGATTATGATATGAAGCTGCATTATCATCCAAGAAAGGCCAATGTCGTAGCAGATCCTTTGAGCCATAAGAGTTATGTCAACACCCTCGTAAGCGAAGGGATGCCAAAGGAGTTAGCCGAGGATCTTAGGGAACTTCGATTGGAAATAGTTCCTAAAGGGTTTGTGGCAAAGTTGGAGGTTAAATCAACACTATTGGAAAAGATTCGAGAAGCTCAGAAGGATGACAATGATATCACTGAGATAAAGGAGAAGATGAGTGTAGGGAAAGCCAAAGGGTTTCGTGAGGATGAGCACGGCACCTTGTGGTTTGAGGACCGTATATATGTGCCCAATAATGCAGAGATCATGAAGTTGATATTATAGGAAGCTCATGACTCGCCATACTCGATACACCCTGGAAACACCAAGATGTATTTGGATTTGAAGGAGTGTTTCTGGTGGAATGGTATGAAGAAGGATATTGCCAAGTATGTAGCCATCTGTGATGTATGTCAGAGAGTGAAGGCAGAACATCAGAAGCCAGCAGGATTGCTACAACCTATGCCGATACCCGAATGGAAGTGGGATAAGCTTGGCATGGATTTTATCACCGGATGGCCCAGGACCAAATCAGGATATGATTCTACATGGGTAGTAGTTGATCGCTTGACGAAAGTGGCTCACTTTATCCCCGTAAAAACCACGTATACAAGTGCGAAGTTGGCCAAGATATACATGACCAGGATCGTATGTCTGCATGGAGTTCCGAGGACCATCGTGTCAGATAGAGGAACGCAGTTTACTTCAAAATTTTGGCATCAGTTGCACCTGACCTTGGGTGCCATACTGGAGTTCAGTACAACTTTTCATCCGCAGACAGATGGAAAGACTGAGAGAGTCAATCAGATTCTGGAGGACATGTTGAGAGCTTGTGCATTAGACTACGGATCTAGTTGGGACGATAATTTGCCCTACACAGAGTTCTCATACAACAACAGCTACCAGGCCAGTTTGAAGATGGCAGCATTCGAAGCATTGTATGGGAGAAGATGCAGAACACCGTTGATGTGGGATGAAGTTGGAGACCGCCAGTTGTTTGGACCAGATTTGATTAAGGAATCCGAAGAGAAGGTTAAACTAATTCGAGATAGACTGAAGGTAGCTCAGTCTCGACAGAAGAGTTATGCAGATTCAAAACGCAAGGAGGTAGTCTATGAAATTGGAGACAGAGCGTATCTACGAGTGTCACCTCTTCGAGGTGTTAAACGTTTTGGTGTTAAGGGGAAATTAGCCCCGAGATTTGTGGGACCGTACCATGTTCTGGAATGCATGGGAGAAGTTGCCTACAAGTTGGACTTACCCGAAGGACTGTCAGGAGTACATGATGTGTTTCATGTTTCCTAGTTGAAGAAGTGTCATGCGGAGATGGCCGACATTCCTCTGAGAGATACAGTGCCCCTGGAAGCAATTCAGTTGGACAGTGATTTGACGTATGAGGAGAAGCCTGTCAAGATTCTAGAGTTTGCTAGCCGAGTTACTCGCAGCAAGGTTATCAAATTTTGCAAAGTTCAGTGGAGCCACCATACCGAGGATGAAGCCACCTGGGAACGAGAGGATGATCTTCGACAAAACCACCCACACCTATTTCCTAGCCAACCCAAATCTCGAGGGTGAGATTCATCTTAAGGGGGGTAGGTTTGTAACATCCCAAATTTTCAATTTGGAATGTTATACGTAGGTCATTCATGCATATCATATTTTATTTGCTTTTCATTTTGTGATCCTCGAAATTCTAAGCAACTCAAGGACCCTTGGAGAGAGTTGGGGATTTCACGGTTTTCATATTTGAATTTTATCAAATATCAAAACGAGGATCAGTTGTTTTATTATTTTTCTCTCCAAAAATATTTCATATTAAAATATATGAGAGGAGATAATTTGACTTCTCCAAAATAAGCGAAATATTGGAGGAAAAAATATATTAAAATCAACCTTTTGATTTTATTCGGATTTTTTGCTATTTTTATTTGCATAGGAAAAAAATATGCATTTTCAAAAATTGCATTTTAGGCCAAGAAAATGTTCACCTTGTTCTAAATATTCTATTTAGAGGGTGAAAATTTGTTTTGGTATTTTTTAGTTTTTTTATTTTTTTCTAGGATTTCTTTTTGGCGGAATATGTTTAAAAAAAGAGGAAGCCCGCCGGACCAAACTGGGTCGCGGCCCAGCTGGCCCAGCCAGCCCCGCGCCGCCGTCATCTTCGAGCCGGACTCGTCGAGGGAGTCCGAGCCGCCGCCGCCGCCATGGCCTCGCCGCCTCCCGCAAGCCCCCTCCCCTCCCCTTTTAAAAGCCGGTCCCGGCGCCCCCTTGGAGCCCCAAGCTGCCACCGCCTCCAGCCCCCGCAAGCCGCGCCGCCAGCCCGCCGCCTCGCACCGCCGCACGTCGCCGCTTGCCGCCTGCTGCTGTGCCGCCGCCAAGCCCTGCCGTGCCGTCCTCCGCCGCCCCGCGCTGCACCCCGCCGTCGCCCGCACCGCCTCCCGCTCGCCGAAAGCCGCCGGAGCCACGCCGGAGTTTGAATCTCACCGTTCGGTTTTTTTCGGTTTATGTAAAAACCGCCGTTTTAAAAAAACCCTACTTACGTTTTTAGACCGATTTGTTGGTTTTCTCGGTTTAGTTTATTCAACGGACGAGTCCGTACGTTCGTTTTAACGAACGGTTTTCGCCCGTTAGTCACAGACAACGAACGTTCGTTCGTTAGCCTGTTCTTCCATTTTTCTTTTTCTCGGGTTTTTCGTGATTATTTTCGATCGTGATTTCTGATCCAATTTTTGTTTTAGTTTTTCTTTTTGCTCATTTATCGGAATTAGGCGACTCAAGCGCCTAGATCTTTGTCTCGAAGCCCTCTTTCCGTTTAACCAACTTGAACAAGATTTTGGTACTGTAAAATTTGACTTCAGTCCAGATAAGTAACCAGATCTTGTTTCTTTCGCATTTTGTGTTTTGTTACTCCGTTTGTTTGATTCTTTTTGCAAACCGGAGTTCTTAAGTTGAAGTTTCTCGTTAGATCTTCTTATTTGAGTTTTACCCGTGCATCTTTGTTTGATTGCTTATGTATGCTATTGTTTGTCTGCGATAGAACGCTCGGAGTGCGAATCATGCTACTACGAGTCTCTAGGTTTCATGGATCATCAGCATGGCAAGTAACACTGTGATCATACCCCTTTATTACCCAGTTTTTTATGCATTAGTTCCAATCCTCAAACACTGCATGATTAGGATGTGATTAACTTATGGGTTTGGGAAGTAGATGATGAGGTAGAACCTAATACCTGTTTTACTATCAAACCCTCGGGAGTTACCTCTACGTTGCTTATATTGCTATGCTATGCTTGTAGACGTGGTTTGGGTTGATCTCTCTCTTTACAGATGTGATATTGTTAATTAATGTTCAACTTAAGGTGGCAACTTTAATACACATCTGGGTGGATTGCTTGTGGGCACCTGGAGAATCCAGTGTTGTCCTAGGATATCCCGGAGTACCCGTGTGATCATCCTACGGTCCGCCACCCAGGCTCAAAGGGATCTTAAGATTACTTCATGCTAGAAACTTCCGTGTGCAGCCACAAGCCATTATGGGCTCTGGCATAGTATGAGTAAGTTGTGTGACCTCTTTCAGTGGGCTAGCAGATGTAGAGGGAAAGTAGGTGTAACTGTCCACCCAGAGTAAAGAGTAAATGCTTCAAAAGACTGTGTCTCGGTCATCCGTTTCTCAAACATCATGTAGTGCGAGAAATCCAACGGAGGAGATCGAGTCTTGTGGGGAAAAGTGCACAAACCTCTGCAGAGTGTACAATCTAATCATGGTTAGCCGTGTCCCCGGTTATGGACATCTTGAGTATCTAGTATTGGATTTTCCTATTGTATCTCATCACTCTAAATTAATTTGTTGGGTTAATGAACTACTTTAATTGGGATTGAGTTGGAGGAACCTTCTCAAGTGTTTTCAACTACCATGATAGTTAAAATAAAACTTATTCCTTTGTTGTAGGGAAAAATTGGCTTTTCGCAAAAAAAACATTATAACCATACAACCTCCACCAGCCAAATATGCATATAGTGTTAGCATTATTTCTGTTCATTGCTCTACTGTGTTACATTGCCAGCATATTCCATGTGCTGACCCGTTTTCGGGCTGCAACATATCACATTGCAGACTTTTCAGACGAGGAGTAAGGTTCGCTAGATCGTTGCCGTGCAGCTCAGCTATGCCGTTGGAGTTGATGGACTCACTTTATCTTCCAAGCCTTCCGCTATTATCACATTAGATGGCCTTAAGCCATATTTATTGTGATAAGTTCTCTTTTGGAGACATTCGATGTAATAAGTGTGTGATTGCTAGTCTGTTATAAATCCTTCGAGTACTGTGTGTGTCAACTTTACCGATCCAGTGATGAAACTGAAGAACAGAGACTTAACCGTTTGAGGTCGGGTCGCTACACCTAGGAAATGCTAGCCAATCCAAAAAAGTAAAAGAGAAAGGAAATCTACAAAGAGAAGAAGAAACTAGTGAGGGTGATGGCACCGGTCTAGCCGTAGAAGCGCTGAAGCCGAGCTACATTCCATGGGTTCAGTTCAAGGTGATTGTCCGTTGGGTTGCAAAGGCGATACACTCGTCCTGCAAGCACCTCATCAATTATGAAGGGACCCTCCCTTTTAGGTGAGAGCTTATTCTTATGCTTCCCCGGGAGGTGTAAAATGAGTTCGCCCACATTATATGCCTTCGCCCGAACTTCCCTACTTTGGTAGCGTCGGGCCTGCTGTTGATAAAAAGTAGAGTGGGTCCGAGCTATATCGCCTCTCCTTCCAGTGCATCCAGGTCATCCTGCCGATCTAGCTCAGCCTCCTTCTCTTCGTACATGCGCACTCTGGGCGCGTCATGGATGAGGTCACAGGGGAGGACTGCTTTTGCCCCGTATACCATAAAAACGGTGTGTATCCCATTGATCGATTAGGGGCGGTGCGCAGGCCCCACAATACGGAGTCAATGGCAGTCAGATTCTTTCAGGGAACGGACCAGTCGGGGTTTAATGCCTCTTAGGATGAGTCCATTGGCCCGTTCGACCTGTCCATTGGTCTGTGGGTGATCCGAGGCATAATCGAGCTTAATGCCCATGTTAGCGCACCAGTCCTTTACCTTGGGCCATGAAATTGGATCCATTGTCCGTTATTATGATGTATGGGACACCCTAATGGTGGACCACGCCGGATATAAAGTCGATGACCAGTCCAGACTCGGCTTAAGTTACTGGGTTTCGCCTCAATCCACTTAGTGAATTTGTCGACCATGACTAGTAGATATTTCTTTTTCTTGGTCCCCCCTTTAAGTGGTCCAACCTGAAGGAAATATGCCCTAGAGGCAATAATAAAGTTGTTATTTATATTTCCTTATATCATGATAAATGTTTAGTATTCATGCTAGAATTGTATTAACCGGAAACTTAGTACATGTGTGAATACATAGACAAACAAAGTGTCACTAGTATGCCTCTACCTGACTAGCTCGTTGATCAAAGATGTTTAAGTTTCCTAGCCATGGACAAAGAGTTGTCATTTTATAAACGGGATCACATCATTAGAGAATGATGTGATTGACTTGACCCATCCGTTAGCTTAGCACTTTGATCGTTTAGTTTACTGCTATTGCTTTCTCCATAACTTATACATGCTCCTATGACTATGAGATTATGCAACTCCTGAATACCGGAGGAACACTTAGTGTGCTATCAAACGTCACAACATAACTGGGTGACTATAAAGATGCTCTACAAGTGTCTCCGATGGTGTTTGTTGAGTTGGCATAGATCGAGATTAGGATTTGTCACTCCATGTATCGGAGAGGTATCTCTAGGCCCTCTCGGTAATGCGCATCACTATAGGCCTTGCAAGCAATGTAACTAATGAGTTAGTTACGGGATGTAGCATTATGGAACGAGTAAAGAGACTTGCCGGAAAGGAGATTGAACTAGGTATTAAGATACCGACGATCGAATCTCAAGCAAGTGACATAGCGATGACAAAGGGAACAACATATGTTGTTATGCAGTTTGACCGATAAAGAACTTCGTAGAATACGTAGGAACCAATATGAGCATCCATGTTCCGCTATTGGTTATTTACCGGAGATGAGTCTCGGTCATGTCTACATAGTTCTTGAACCCGCAGGGTCCGCACGCTTAACGTTCGGTGACGATCGGTATTATGAGTTTATGTGTTTTGATGTAACGAAGGTAGTTCGGAGTCCCGATGTGATCACGGACATGACGAGGAGTCTCATAATGGTCGAGACATGAAGATTGATATATTGGAAGCCTATGGTTGGACATCGGAAAGGTTCTGGATGAGTTCGGGCATTTACCGGAGTACCGGGAGGTTACCGAAACCCCCGGGGAGTATATGGGCCTTATTGGGCCTTAGTGGTAAAGAGGAGAGGAAGGGAAGGTGGAGGGTGCCCCCCTAGCCCAATCCGAATTGGGTGGGCGGCCGGCCCCCCTTCCTTCCTTCTCTCTTCTCTCCTACTCCTACTAGGGAAAGGGGGGAATCCTACTCCCAGTGGGAGTAGGACTCCCCCTAGGGCGCGCCATAGAGAGGGACGGCCCTTCCCTCCTCCACTCCTTTATATACGGGGGAGGGGGGCACCCCATAGACATACAAGTTGATCTCTTAGCCGTGTGCGGTGCCCCCCTCCACAGATTTCCACCATGGTCATATCGTTGTAGTGCTTAGGCGAAGCCCTGCGTCGGTAACTTCATCATCACCGTCATCACGCCTTCGTGCTAACGAAGCTCTTCCCCGACACTCAGCTGGATCTAGAGTTCATGGGACGTCACCGAGCTGAACGGAGAAGCCCGGTGGCTCAAAGCCCACAGATGAGCGTGGCAGAAGCAGGACCACAGGCAGCTCGCAGCGGCGATTCTGGATGCAACACCGGCAAGACAACGGGCCGGTGGTTTAAAGCGGCACTGTGGTGACTTAGAGCAGAGGCGCGGGTGCTTGGTAATGAAGGCGACGACCGTGGCCATGGAAGATCGAAAACCGCGGTCTAGAGGCGAGGTGAACCAACAGGTCGACGGAGGCGGCGCCGAGGAGCACTAAAACGGGGCGACTCATGGAGGAGTGGCAAGGTGGTTACACTGTAGTGGCGGGTCGAAGACGAATGCGGCGGCTCAGTGAGGGACAGCCGATTCGAGGCACACTGAGGCGGCCTGCCGGCGAGGCGCGGCTGAGCCAGCGTCAGGTTGAAGAGGAACAGGCGGTTGAATGCTTGACGTGGAGTACCCGCAGTGGCAGGAAGATCCACAATGGAGGAAGTAGATTCAATGGCGAAGGTGAGCCGGCGTGGGCGTGCTCAGAGACGGGTCGTGGCCAAGCAGCTCCAGGCGGCACCGTAGCAGAGGCGGGTTAAGGCCAAGGCAATTTGACGAGGCTGCAACCGTGGAAATGGGAGGCCACGGCCGCGGTGGCAGAGGTAACTCGCTGCGGCACTGCTCCAAGGCGGGGGCGGTTCGCCCACGACAGATCATGATGGCTCAAAGCAGCAGAGGCGGTACCCACGGGTCGACAACGATGGCAGGCCGCTTAGCGCGGGATTGATGGAAATAGAAGGTGACCTGGCGCAGCGGCGGTTCATAAGTGCAGCGGCGGCGGCGGCAGGGCCCAGGCCGGCCGTAACGGTTTAGAGGCGAGTCACTGCGGCGGTTCAGCATCGCAGGCTGGTGATGCAGTGAGTCATAACAACGATGGAGGTGACCCGGCTGGGGCGATTCATAAACCGGCCGCGGGCAGCGTGAGTCGGCCAGAGGTAAAGGCCGCAGCAGTGAAGGCATCTGGCGGCTAAAGGCGCGGGCAACGAGTAAGGCTGCGGTAGCGGCAGCGGCTCGACACAGCGGCCCAAGATGACCACTTTGAAACAGAGGTAAGGCCAAACCGGGGTTAGCAGCTTCTACACTCGAAGTGGCGTTGTGTGATGACGGTTGTAGTTTCCATCTCCAGTAGATTTGATTGATTCTCTGGGCTCGAACCTGAAGCATGGTCGCAATCTGCACTGTCTTTTGTTTGATCTCAGAGAGCCATATCAATTTAACTCCTGCAGGATTTGTATGGTACAAAGAGCAGGAGCCCCAACGTATTTAACCCTTTGTATTGTACGCGCGCGGGAAAACATATAGTCCTGATCCAGCCGTTGTAAAACTTTGCAGTGGAATTCCTGAATCTTTGACCCGGTGACTTGCTGTGCCGTATGAAGCGAAAACTTCAACTTGTCTCAATCTAGTCTGGCACATGCTTTCTCAGAGGTGTGCTTGGTATGGACCACTGGGAGCAGTGAGTCGACGAAGCGGGGGACCACGATGGCGGTTTGAGGCAAGGCGGTCGTGAGCGACTTGCAGTAGATATAAGCAGCATGGTCAAAGCGGAGAGCGGCAGCGCCGGCTCGGCCACGGCGGCTTATGGCAGTAGAGGACGGTAGAGACGAGCTGTTGTTGGAGTACAGTAGCCAGCGCGCCTCGGCGGGTCAACGGCGCAGGCGAACCAGGCGGGTCCACGGCAAAGGCGAGCTGCTGGCTTGGAGTTACCCCAGAAGCGAGGTAAGGCCGCAGTAGTGGCATGCCGTCAACTCGGAGGTAGCTCAGAGCGGTTCGGAGATGGCTTGGCAACTTAGCAGAACGACGCTTGGAGCGGTGGGTTAAAGCCATGGCGGGTTGACCGGGGCGGCGTCTTGACAAGGCGGAGGTGGGTCGCGGCGAACCTCGGCAGAAGAGCAGACCGGCCCCGAGACAAGGTAGGCCCGGCTCGGAACGGCTTCGGGTGTAACTTGACGCACCACAATAGGGGCGACTTAGCAAAAAACGACACGACCACTAGTTAAAAACCATCTTGACTCCACGCGTGACTCAACAAGTAGTAGTAATTAGCTCTTTTTGGCAGCGATTTAGAGGCCGAGTCGTGGTTAGTTTGACTCCGCTGTCACTTATGTCAGCGACCGTAGCAAATATTGATGCCTTCGGTTTCGAAGGATCACCGGATCCTCAGTGACTTAACCCTAATTTCCCTTGAACTCAAAACCTCGCCCGGGCATTAGATCCGACTGCTGTTTTAGACTGATAAACTCAAAACTGATGCAAATCTTTCCAAGCCGGTTTCTCTTCATCCGGAAAATTATGAACTTCTCGATCCCTGAGAAAAGATCCCTCCAAGAACTCATCACCACCGTGCGCAGGCCCCACGGTGGGCGCCAACTGTCGTGGAATTGTCACGGCAGATGTCCTAGTGTGAGGACTTAGTCGTGAGGCCAACGCATCTATGTGGTAGCTTGAGGGGGTTGATTGGAATCGAGAGACGCAACACAAGACAAGGATTTAGACAGCTTCGGGCCCCGGGAAACATCATCCGGTAACGACCCTACATGCTGTTTGTGGTTAGGTCTTATTATCATCATGAGGGAGTCGCCGTAAACCGGCTCTCCTAGTTATGTCTAGCCTTAAGATTCTCCTCTCTTCTCTTGGGGTGCCCTGCCCCTCCTTATATAAGTTGAAGGGGCGGGTCACATGTAGAGTCCATCTCGGACTAAGACTTAAACTATTCAGACTTCTCTTCATGGGCTTCTTAACATCTTGGGCTTCTTAACGTCTCGGGCTTATTAACCCCAAGCGACTCTATCTGTCTGCCGGGTTACCATCTGACTTACCATCTGACTTATCATCTGTCGGGTTATGATCTGACTTAACATCTACCGGGTTATGATCTGA
The DNA here is from genome assembly GCF_003073215.2 of Triticum urartu. Classification (NCBI taxonomy): domain Eukaryota; kingdom Viridiplantae; phylum Streptophyta; class Magnoliopsida; order Poales; family Poaceae; genus Triticum; species Triticum urartu. The sequence continues at coordinate 6,072,514 of NC_053023.1, forward strand.
CTTAACATCTGCCGGTTTATGATCTGACTTAACATCTGCCTTATCATCTGCCTTAACATCTGCCGGGTTACGATCTGACTTAACATCTACCGGGTTATGATCTGACTTAACATCTGCCTTAACATCTACCGGGTTATGATCTGACTTAACTGTCCCAGCTGGGTCATAACTTCCTCCGGGTCATATTGCGGGGTATATCCCCGACAGTGGTAGTTGTTTTGATCTTGCTGAAAAAACAGAAACTTTTGCGCCCAGGAAAATAATTTTCATTTTACAGAAGCATGATTTTAATCTGATTCGTTTTGCACAAGATTGGTACACAAATTTCCCAGGTTGTCCTAATTTTTCAGAATTTTGGAGTTACAGAAGTATTCTAGAGTTACCGATTACTACAGACTGTTCTGTTTTTGACAGATTCTGTTTCTTATGTTGTTTGCTTATTTTGATGAATCTATGGGTAGTATCGGGGGGTATGAACCATGGAAAAGTCGAATATAGTAGATATTACACCAATATAAATGAAGAATGATTTCACAACATACCAAAAGTGGTGATTTATTTTCTTATACTAACGGAACTTATGAGATTTTCTGTTGAGTTTGTGTTGTGAAGTTTTCAAGTTTTTGGGTAAGGATTTGATGGACTATGGAATAAGGAGTGGCAAGAGCCTAAGCTTGGGGATGCCCAAGGCACCCAAAGGTAATATTCAAGGACAAACAAGAGCCTAAGCTTGGGGATGCCCCGGAAGGCATCCCCTCTTTCGTCTTCGTCTATCAGTAACTTTACTTGAGGCTATATTTTTATTCACCACATGATATGTGTTTTGCTTGGAGCGTCTTGTATTAGATGAGTCTTTGCTTTTTAGTTTGCCACAATAATCCTTGTTGTACACACCTTTTGAGAGGGACACGCATGAATCGTGATTTATTAGAATACTCTATGTGCTTCACTTATATCTTTTTCAAGCTAGGCAATTTTGCTTAGTGCTTCACTTATATCTTTTTAGAGCACTGATACGTCTCCAACGTATCTATAATTTATTGAAGTATTCATGCTGTTATTTTATCATTCTTGGATGTTTTACAATCATTTTTAGCAACTTTATATCATTTTTTGGGACTAACCTATTGACCCAGTGCCCAGTGCCAGTTGCTGTTTTTTGCTTGTTTTTTACATTGCAGGAAATCAATATCAAATGGAGTCCAAACACCAAAACTTTTTGTGGATTTTTTGGACCAGAAGACCAACAGTGGGCCAAAGAAGCACCTGGGTGGTGCCCCAAGGGGGGCACAACCCACCAGGGCGCGCCTGGGGGCCCAGGCGCGCCCAGGTGGGTTGTGCCCACCTCGGTGGCCTCCCGCACCCCTTCTTTGCACTATAAATTCCCAAATATTCCGAAACCATTCGGGGTTAACCTAGATCAGAAGTTCCACGCCGCAGGGCTCCATAGCCACCGAAAACCAAGCTAGACCCGTCCCGGCACCCTGCCAGAGGGGGGAATCATCTCCGGTGGCCATCTTCATCATCCCGGCCACCACGATGAGGAGGAGTAGTCCACCTCGGGGCTGAGGTTTGTACCAGTAGCTATGTGATTAATCTCTCTCTCGTGATCCATATCATGGGCTTTGTTAATATAGTCGGATCATATGATGTTTCTCCCCTCTACACTATTGTTGTGATGAATTGAATCTTTACCCTTTGAAGTTTTGTGATGTCGGATTGAATGTTCATATTTGAGAACACATGATGTATGTCTTACGGTATGAATACTTGAGGTGACAATGGGTATCATATTGATTCACTTGATATACGTTATGGCACTCAACTTGCGGATTCTCGCGCTGATATTGGGGTATCCATAGGGGTTGATGCACGTTTTTATTATCTTTCTCTGATAAAAACTTTGGGTCTCTTTAGTTCTTTGTGTGGATTGAGTATTATGAATATGAATATGCTTTGGTGTTATTCTAGTATGAACTCTAGGATAGATCGAACGGAAAAAATAGCTTTGCGTTATTTTAGTACGAACTCTTGAATAGATCGAGCAGAAAGAATAGCTTTGAGGTGGTCTTGTACCCTACAAACAATTCTATCTTTTTTCTCCGCTAATAGGAACTCAGGAGTGATTCTTTGTTGCACTTTGAGGGATAATCATATGATCCAACTATGTTAGCACTGTTGGGAGATTGCACTAGTGAAAGTACAGACTCTAGGCCTTGTTTTTAAGCATTGCAATACCGATTTTGTGCCCGTTTACTATTTGCTACCTTGCTGTTTTTATTTATTCAGATTATAAAAATATATTTCTACCATCAATATTACACTTTTATCACCATCTCTTCGCCGAACTAGTGCACCTATACAATTTGCCATTGTATTGGGTGTGTTGGGGACACAAGAGATTTCTTCTATTTGATTGCAGGGTTGTTTGTGAGAGACTATCTTCATCCTACACATCTCACGGATTGATAAACCTTAGGTCATCCACTTGAGGGAAAATTGCTACTGTCCTACAAAACTCTATCTTGGAGGCCCAACACGTGTCTACAATAATAAAGTTGCGTAGTAGACATCAAGCTCTTTTCTAGCACCGTTGCTGGGGAGGTGAGTGCTTGAAGGTATATCTTTAGATCTTGCAATTGAATATTTTAGTTTCTTTTTTATCACTAGTTTGGTTTATAAAAAGAAAACTACAAAAAATGGAATTGAGGTTGCATCTTATTATTCATCTTTATAATATCTTTCTTGAAAATGATGGTTCAAAATTGTGCTCAATTGTTAGAAGAAGAAGTCAATAAAATGTTTGGCACAAAATATTTGAATGATGAGCATGATTGCAATGTTGTTAGTATAAATTCTTTGAATATCCAAAATGCTAATGATGATTGCACAAGTCATGACAAAAATGTTTCTTATAAGCATGTCAATTTTTGCGGAGTGAATTGGGAATGCATTTGCACACCAAAAAGGGAAGATAGATTTTGTAAGAAGCATAAATATTTAGAAATGAAAAAGTTGCAAGAGAGGCTAGATGATTGTGCTGAAAGATGTAATTTTTTCTCCATCCTTGTGAACTTTGCAATGAATGTGTCATTTAAATCTCCAATGCAAATTGTTTCATGATCAAATCGTGTCCAAAAATTGTGATAACTTGATTTCCCTTGAGCATCATAAAGAGCTTAGTCTTCTTTTGGGGTATGAAGAAATGAAACATATAACTAAGGGTTTCCAAATCCCAAGAGATTTCTTGATTTTGATCTAGAGGAAATTTATATGTTTGTACGGTAAATTGCATTGAGAATCCTTATATTGCCAACTATCTAAAGACAAGAAAACAAATAGAATATGAAGAGAGTACTAATGAAAGGGAAAATATTTCCCAATACCCTCCTAGTGTTTATTATGATGAATCAGGTAATGAGGAGGAGCTTCCTATCCAATCAATCTCTTCAACAAGAAGCTTGAAAGAATTAATTAAACCCACACATGATGTGGTGAAGAAGAAGAAAAGAAGAAAGAATAAAGGTAAAAAGGTATCTCTCCCAAATAATGTTGCTCCTATCACCATTGTGCCTCATGAAAGTGAATCAAATATGTTGATGGAGGATGATGATATTGATATGATTTTGTGATACCTACTACTTGTTGTAATGATTATGATTGGGAAGACAACGATATCCCTTATGATCTTGAAAATCTATTTAGCTTGCTTGGAAGAATATGATAATAATGTTTGCTATACTATTGGTGCCATTCATGCTATTGATAAGAATGGTTGTGATGACATGCAAAACCACAAGCTTGGGGATGCTATGTTTAATGAGTATGATATGTTTGAAGATTTATTTACTGAAATAATGCTTGTCCTAAGCTTGGGGATGCTTTGCTTAATGAATATGATCCTTTGATTCCTTCTACTTTCGATAAGAAAATTTATTATGATGATAGCATGCCTCCTATTTATGATGATTACATTGATAAAAGTGGGTTTGGAAGAGTGTCAACTCTAGGTAGTAGTGATCCCACTATTTTGGAGGGTGTTGAATCTTATTACAATATTGATGAAAGTGGATTTGGAGAGGTCATGACTTTATTTAGTGATACATCCACTATTTTGAAAGAGGTTTCAATTGACTTTTACAATGAAGTTGCTATCTATGATGATTATTATGATGACATCTATGCCATAAAGAGTGATAAATCTTCTATGCTTGTGCATCATGAAAAGAGTGCTGTATGTGATAGTTATATTGTTGAATCCATTCATGATGTTTCTGAAAATTATTATGAGGAAGGAACTTATGCTCTTACATATCTCAATAATATCAAGTTTCTTCTCTATGTGTTGATTGTTTTGAAGTTGCACTTGTTTTGCCTTCCTATGCTAGTTGATTCTTGTTCCCATAAGTTGTTTGCTCACAAAATCCCTATGCATAGGAAGTGGGTTAGACTAAATGTGCTAGTCATATGCTTCATGATGCTCTCTTCATGTTTCAATTCTTATTTTTTATGCGAGCATCATTGAAATCATCATGCCTAGCTTAAAAGGCATTAAAGAAAAGCGCTTGTTGGGAGACAACCCAACACTTTTACCTACTGTTTTTTGTGTGTTCACATGATTATGCTACTGTATTATCATGTTTTATTGCTTTTCGTTTCAATAAAGTGCCAAGTAAAGCCTTTAGGATCTGTTGGGTGATAGTTGCTTTGATCTTGCTGAAAAACAGAAATGTTTGCGTCACGAAAATAATTCTAGTTTTTAACCTAAGAGCGCTTTTGAGTTTATTCTTTTGGCACAAGATTAATATACAAATTGCTCACGTGGTCCTACTTTTTCAGAATTGTTGGAGTAGTGGAAGTATGGTTGGAGTACAGATTACTACAAACTGTTCTATTTTTGACAGATTCTGTTTTCAATGCATAGTTTGCTTGTTTTCTAGTTTCTATGGCTTATATTGCTCAATACAAATTGTGGAAATGCGAAAATGCTCTTTAGAGCTCGGGCTCCATGGAGCCCGAGTTTGACTTGGTCAAAATTCAAACTTTCACGTTTCAATTTTTTTTGAAAAAAATTACACACATACTTAGAGACATAAAGCATATGTGTTAGGGTTTGATCCCTAGTATCCACTATGTTCTGAGATTGATGTTGCTATGACTTTGCTATGCTTAATGTTTGTCACTAGGGCCCGAGTGCCATGATTTCAGATCTGAACCTATTATGTTTTCATCAATATATGAGTGTTCTTGATCCTATCTTGCAAGTCTATAGTCACCTATTATGTGTTATGATCCGTTAACCCCGAAGTGACAATAATCGGGATACTTACCGGTGATGACCGTAGTTTGAGGAGTTCATGTACTCACTATGTGTTAATGCTTTGTTCCCTCTATTAAAAGGAGGCCTTAATATCCCTTAGTTTCCGTAAGGACCCCGCTGCCACGGGAGGGTAGGACAAAAGATGTCATGCAAGTTCTTTTCCATAAGCACGTATGACTATGTTCGGAATACATGCCTACATTATATCAATGAACTGGAGCTAGTTCTGTGTCACCCTAGGTTATGACTGTTACATGATGAACCGCATCCGACAGAATTCTCCATCACTGATCCATTCCCTACGAGCTTTCTATATATTGTTCTTCGCTTATTTACTTTCCCGTTGCTATTGCTATCATCACTACAAAATACCAAAAACATACTTTTACTACTGTTATCCTTTGCTACCATTACCACTACTATCATATTACTTTGCTACTAAACACTTTGCTGCAGATATTAAGTTTCCAGGTGTGGTTGAATTGACAACTCAGCTGCTAATACTTGAGAATATTCTTTGGCTCCCCTTGTGTCGAATCAATAAATTTGGGTTGAATACTCTACCCTCGAAAACTGTTGCGATCCCCTATACTTGTGGGTTATCACCTCACCACCCCGGAGGGAAAAAGGATCAAGTATGTATCTAGGCATGCGCCTAGGAGGAGCCAAGTAAATACCCTCACAGGAGTTGTTCAGGAGGAAGTGCCTGTAGTGAAGGATTACCCAGATGTTTTTCCAGAGGAGTTACCAGGCATGCCACCGGATCGAGACATTGAGTTTTTGATAGAGCTATTGCCAGGTACCGGGCCAATATCAAATAGACCCTTGTAACGCCCCGAGACCGATGTGCCAGGTGTCCTCTAGTTATTCATTGTTGTTGCCTTGTCATTGCTTGCGTGTCATGCATTGCATATCATGTCATCATGTGCATTTCATTTGCATACATGTTTGTCTCATGCATTCGAGCATTTTCTCCGTTGTCCGTTTTGCAATCCGGCGCTCCTATGTCACCCGGTCCCCTTTCTACCTCTTTTCGTGTGTGGGGGTTAAACATTTCCGGATTGGACCGAGACTTGTCATGCGGCCTTGGTTTACTACCGGTAGACCGCCTGTCAAGTTTCGTACCATTTGGACTTCGTTTGATACTCCAACGGTTAACCGAGAGACCGAGAAGGCCTCGTTTGTGTTGCAGCCCAACACCTTTCCAATTTGGCCCAAAACCCACCTAAACCTCCTCCATCATCTCGGTTGGCCGAAAACCGCACCTCATTTGGACTCTCCTAGCTCCCTCTACCTATAAATATGTGACCTCCCCCGAAAATTCCACGGTACAAACCTAGATCTCTCCTCTCCGCGTCGCCGGACAAATTTTCCACCAACGGACATGTCCGCCGCCGCCTGCGTCCAATCGGAGGCCGCCATCTGTCTGCCGCCGCCCTCTCTCTTCTCAGCCCCGCCGCCGGCCCGCGGGACCCAGATCGGTCCCGCGCGAGCCCATACCGCCACCGTCGTCCGCCCGTTTCGGCCCGCCGCCTCCTCACCGGATTTGTGCCGCCTCCTCGCCGGACTTGCGCCGCCTAATCGCCGGGGTGCCTCGCCGCGCGCCCCTTCGTGCTCGCCGCCGTCGGCAGCCGCCCGCCGGAGCCGCGGCCCGCCGCCACCGCCTCCCGCGGAGGAGCCCGCAACCACCGCCGCCCGGCTCCCGTGCCTGCGCCGCCTCCCGCTCGCGGCCGAGCCCCTTCGCCGCCCCGGGCGCCATCGCCGGCGCGGCCATCCGCCGCCCCGACCACGCTACTCCGGCGCCGCCCGACCTCGCCACGGCCGCCTGCTACCTCCTCGTCGCCAGCTCCCTCTCCGGCCACTGGATTCGGCCCTCCTCCGGCTTCCTCCTTGTTCTCCTTCTCCGGCGACGACAAAAAACTCCAGCGAACTGCTACAGTGATTCCGGCGAGATTCGGATCTGGATCTGGAAGAACACGTTGACTTTTTATCCCCCGAAACCCTAATTTTTGGCAATTTTCATCATGCTATAACTCTGCATCCGTAGCTCCGATTTGTGCATGTAGCATATCAAAATGTTCGCTCGACGAGTACATCATTTCATCTCATTGCATCATTTTCATTTGAGCTCATCTTGATGCCCGAAATGCTGTTGGAAGAGGGCTATGTGAGGTAATTTGTCAGATCTGTTTCAGCAAATGGCATTTTGTCATTTTTGCCATGATTAATGTGTGCATGCTATGACCTGAGCTCTACATGTGTTTTGTTATATGCCATGCCATCTTTACAGTGGTGCTTGCCATGTATTTTTGTGATATTTGTGGTGACTAGCACAAGCTTGCAAAGTAGCGTAATCGGTAATGCTGATTTCAGGGACTTAGAATTTCACTAAGTCCTTGTCCTGATTTTGTTGATATGCCATATGTTCATGTTGTTTCCTAGTGATCCGTGCCTCTTTTGAGGATGATCAGTAAGGATGTTTTGTTAACATTGTGGTGCTATATCCATCCATGTCTTTGTTTGCATTTATGGAGCACCCTAGCTTGAGTCAATCGAGCTCTACTTTTGCTATATCGTGAATCCTGGCAGATTGTTGACTTGTTAGCGATTTTGCCGAGGATGTTGCTATTGATCCGTGCATGCTATGTTGTTGTTCTTGCCATGTCTAGCTTCTATGCCATGTATTCTTGATGGGTGTATGCTTAGTTTGTCATGCCATGCTTTGTAGTGAGTGCATCGAGCTCGTAAACATGCCTACTCATTAACTGTTTTGCATGCTCCAGTTTTTCACTAAGTCTGAGATCTGTTTATGCTTTTGCCATGTTCACATGCTTGCAATTGTATTTTCTGATCCCTTTTGGCTCAAGGTCACTAAGGGACTTTTGCTAAGTGCTTTGAGTAGCCTCATGCCATGCCTTGCTTTGCCATGTTAAGTTCCTGTAGCATGTAGTTTTCATGTTCTAAAGTGTGCTTCCTGATGATAAATTCCAAACTTGTGTTAATTTCACTCAGTCTGAAACCTGTTATCATTTGGTCTTTTGCCATGCTTGTTTGAACCTGTTAGTGGATAAATTAGCCGTAGCTCAGTGTTCATCTTTTGTCAAGCATCATGAGTGGATCCCTGCCATGTATTTTGTTGCCATGTTTGAGTGCTGTAGCATATTTAACTTGTTGCATTTAGATGGCTACTTGCTGATTATCGCAGACCGGTGCCATATTTGTTTTGCTTGCCATTTCCAAACCGTGCATCCGATTCCGGTGATCTTTATATCGCTTTCAACTGAAATCACCTCATCTTTCTAGTGGCACTCTTGGATTTCCATGTTGAGGCCAGATTCAATCATTCTGTGTCAAATCATGCATATGCACCGCATACCGCATCCCGCATATCATATCATGTTCATGTGTTGGTTGTTTACTATGTTGTGTGCTTCTTTCCGGTGTTGCTTCTTCGGGTTGGTTCCGGTAATGTCGCGTTTGTGAGGACCCGTTCGACTACGTCCGTTTGCCTTCTTCATGGACTCATTCTTCTTCCTTGCGGGATCTCAGGCAAGATGACCATACCCTCGAAATCACTTCTATCTTTGCTTGTTAGTTGCTCGCTCTTTTGCTATGCCTATGCTGCGATACCTACCACTTGCTTATCATGCCTCCCATATTGTTGAGCCAAGCCTGTAACCCACCTTGTCCTAGCAAACCGTTGTTTGGCTATGTTACCGCTTTGCTCAGCCCCTCTTATAGCGTCGTTAGTTGCAGGTGAAGATTGGAGTTTGTTCCTTGTTGGAACATGGATATTTTGTTGGGATATCACAATATCTCTTATTTAATTAATGCATCTATACACTTGGTAAAGGGTGGAAGGCTCGGCCTTATGCCTGGTGTTTTGTTCCACTCTTGCCGCCATAGTTTCCGTCATATCGGTGTTATGTTCCCGGATTTTGCGTTCCTTACATGGTTGGGTTATAATGGGAACCCCTTGACAGTTCGCCTTGAATAAAACTCCTCCAGCAAGGCCCAACATTGGTTTTACCATTTGCCACCTAGCCTTTTTCTGACGGAGCTAGGGTCATCTTTATTTTAACCCCCGCCAGGGCCGATGCCTAAGGATTTGGTTCTGAAGACTACATCATCATCGACGACACCGATTCTGACCCGGATAGTAGTGATGATGATTTTGAAGACGAAGCTGGAGAGACATCAATGGAGTCTTCCAGCATCTCCTCATCTTGATGACCACCAAAACATAGTAGTAGTAGTAGTCTACCATGTATATAGTGTAGTCTGAGCACTTTTGTAACGATAGTTAGATCGATTTGTATGCCCTTGCTTGATTGATTGAGTGATATGATTGTGTTTGTCTCATGTGCATATGGGTAGTGTTTTCCTCACTAGACCTCATTCTATTCTACTTCTCTTCCCTCTAAACCCTCAGATGCCTCCGAGACGTGACCCGATTTACCTTTCCGCCGGAGCTCACTCAGTTGATCCAGCAGCAGAATACACTGATATAGTTGTTAGTCAGAACCAAGGCAACAACAACAACAACAAACCCACCGCAACCACCACCAGTTGACAACTTAGCCCGTTTTCTGAGGTTGCAGCCCGGTGTTCTCCAGTAGCACCGAGCCGATAGTGGCAGATGATTGGCTCCACAGGATTGGAAGGGAGTTAACCACTGTAGGATGCACAGATGCTGAGAAGGTGTGATTTTCCGCACATAAGTTGGATGGACCACAGCCTCATGGTGGGAGAATTACACTATCACCTATCCTATAGCCACTGTTACATGGGATCAGTTTCAGCAAGCATTCCGCACAGCCCATGTCTCAACTGGAGCTATGAGCATGAAGAAGCGTGAGTTTCGCAACTTACGCCAAGGGAACCATACTGTGGGGCAGTACATGGATGAATTTAGTAAGCTATCTCGTTATGCCCCTGATGATGTGGCCACAGATGCCGCAAAGCAGGAGAAGTTTATGGAAGGGCTGAATGATGAGATGAGCATGCAGTTGATGGTGGCAACATTCAACAACTACCAGGAGTTGGTAGACAAGGCTCTTATGATTGAAGGGAAGCAACACAAATTGAGAGCCGCAAAAGGAAGTATGGACAAGGAAGGTACAACTCAGGAGCTCAGCAGAAGCCTCGTAACCCCGAACTCGGGAGGACTTGTCCATAACCATGGAGGTCACACCAATGGAGGGAGTTCTCACAACTACAGTGGCCCCAAGAATGGAAACGGGAACGGAGCAGGTAGTAATCAGAACCGCTCTAACCCAGCCACACCCGCCAAGAAGGACCTAAGTCACATTACTTGTTTCAAGTGCGGGAAGACTGTACATTACACCACTGAGTGTCCCAAAGAGAAGAATGGAAATGGCAATGGAAGCGCTGGGAAGAAGCCCAGCCCTTTCAACAGGGGACAAGTGAACCACGTGAACATGGAGGAGGTTGAGGAGCAGCCTGATGCCATTATCGGTAAGTTTTTGGTTAAGTCGTTTACTGCAATCGGTCTTTTTGATACTGGTGCATCGCATTCATACATATCAAGGGGATTCATGGATAAGTATAAGCTGCCCACTAAGGTTCTTAGGACACCTATGCTAGTAACCTCACCCGGAGCTGAGTATATGGCAAGCAGTGGATGTTTTCAGATGCCATTAGCCATTGGAAGCCATGTTTCCCCCCCCAGACATGATAATTTTGGAGTCACAAGGATTGGATGTGATACTGGGAATGGATTGGCTATCAATGTATGGGGGAAACATCGATTGCGCGAGTAAGTCAATTTTGCTCACTGATATGTCTCCGTCGTATCTACTTTTCCAAACACTTTTGCCCTTGTTTTGGATTCTAACTTGCATGATTTGAATGGAAGTAACCTGGACTGACGCTATTTTGAGAAGAATTACCATGGTGTTATTTATGTGTAGAAACAAACGTTCTCAGAATGACCTGAGACTTCACGGAGCAACTTTTTGAAATATAAAAAATACCTGCAAAAGATGAAGGCCAGGGGGCCCACCACCTATCCACGAGGGTGGGGGGCAGCTGCCCCCCTACCTCGTGGGCCCCCTGGTGCCTCTCCGACTCCAACTCCAACTCTATATATTGTGTTTTGGGGAGAAAAAAATCAGAGAGAAGAAATCATCGCATTTTACGATATGGAGCCGCCGCCAAGCCCTAAAACCTCTCAGGAGGGCTGATCTGGAGCCCATTCGGGGCTCCAGAGAGGGGAATCCGTCGCCATCATCATCACCAACCATCCTCCATCACCAATTTCATGATGCTCACCACCATGCGTGAGTAATTCCATCATAGGCTTGCTGGATGGTGATGGGTTGGATGGGATCTATCATGTAATCGAGTAAGTTTTTTTAGGGTTTGATCCCTAGTATCCACTATGTTCTGAGATTGATGTTGCTATGACTTTGCTATGCTTAATGCTTGTCACTAGGGCCCGAGTGCCATGATTTCAGATCTGAACCTATTATGTTTTCATCAATATATGAGTGTTCTTAATCCTATCTTGCAAGTCTATAGTCACCTATTATGTGTTATGATCCGTTAACCCTGAAGTGACAATAATCGGGATACTTACCGGTGATGACCGTAGTTTGAGGAGTTCATGTATTCACTATGTGTTAATGCTTTGTTCCGGTTTCTCTATTAAAAGGAGGCCTTAATATCCCTTAGTTTCCGTAAGGACCCCGCTGCCACGGGGAGGGTAGGAACAAAAGATGTCCATGCAAGTTCTTTTTCCATAAGCACGTATGACTATATTCGGAATACATGCCTACATTACATTGACTAACTGGAGCTAGTTCTGTGTCAGCCTAGGTTATGACTGTTACATGATGAACCGCATCTAGCATAATTCTCCATCACCGATCCATTGCCTACGAGCTTTCCATATATTGTTCTTCGCTTATTTACTTTCCTGTTGCTATTGCTATCATCACTACGAAATACCAAAAACATTACTTTTACTACTGTTACCTTTTGCTACCGTTACCACTACTATCATATTACTTTGCTACTAAACACTTTGCTGCAGATATTAAGTTTCCAGGTGTGGTTGAATTGACAACTCAGCTGCTAATACTTGAGAATATTCTTTGGCTCCCCTTGTGTCGAATCAATAAATTTGGGTTGAATACTCTACCCTCGAAAACTGTTGCGATCCCCTATACTTGTGGGTTATCAAGACTATTTTCTGTGGCACCGTTGCCGGGGAGCATAGCTCTATTCTTTGAGTCACTTGGGAATATATATCTGCTTATCATTATGAAGAACTTGAGAGATCCAAAAACCAAGATCTATCCCTCAACTACGAGGGGAGGTAAGGAACTGCCATCTAGCTCTGCACTTGATTCACCTTCTGTTTTGAGTAAGCTTGCGACACCTACACCTGCTTCTGCTATTCGTTCTGATATGTCGCATGTTATTGATGATGCCACTTCTGCTATGCATGATACTTATGATGAAACTACTTCTATGCTTGATACTACTGTGCCACTTGGTGAATTTTCTTGATGAACAACTTGCTAGGGCTAGAGAGATTGAAAATATTGAATCTGAAGATACTGATGAAAGTGATGATGAAGAATCACTTGTTATTCCTAAGGGTTATGTTTTTGATCAAGAAGCTTCTTTAGCTATTTTAGCTTGCAAAGATAGATATGAACTCAAAAGGTTATTAGCTAAATGGAATAAGCAATCTCTAAATGCTAGAATGAAACCTGACCCTGCTTTTGCTACTTCACCTATCTGTGTTACTGATAAGGATTATGAATTCTCTGTTGATCCTGATATAATTACTTTGGTTGAATCTGATCCTTTTCATGGTTATGAATCTGAAACTGTTGTGGCACATCTTACTAAACTGAATGATATAGCCACCCTGTTCACTAAAGATGAGAGAACTCGTTACTTTTATATCCTTAAAATATTTCCGTTCTCATTAAAAGGTGATGCTAAGATATGGTTTAATTCTCTTGATCCTGGTTGTGTGCGTAGTCCCAGGATATGATTTATTACTTCTCTGCTAAATATTTCCCTGCTCATAAGAAACAAGCTGCTTTAAGGGATATATATAATTTTGTGCAAATTTAAGAAGAGAGTCTCCCACAAGCTTGGGGGAGGCTTCTCCAATTACTTAATGCTTTGCCTGATCATCCTCTTAAGAAAAATGAAATACTTGATATCTTTTATAATGGACTAACCGATGCTTCCAGAGATTACCTGGATAGTTGTGCTGGTTCTGTTTTCAGGGAAAGAACACCGGATGAAGCTGAAATTCTATTGAATAATATGTTGACAAATGAAAATAATTGGACACCTCCGGAGCCAATTCCTGAGCCTATTCCTAAACCAACTCCGAAGAAGAGGGGTATTCTATTTCTCAGTCCTGAAGATATGCAAGAGGCAAAGAAATCTATGAAAGAAAAAGGTATTAAAGCTGAAGATGTTAAGAATTTACCTCCTATTGAAGAAATACATGGTCTTAATTTACCGCCTGTTGAAGAAACATATGATCTTAATCCTTTACCTATTGAAGAAACTCATGGTCTTGATAACCCGACACAGGTAGTAAAGGTAAATTCTCTCTATAGATATGATAAAGCTGAAATCCCATTTACTAAGTTTGCTAGCCCATGCTTAGATGAGTTTGATAAATTTATGGCTAAGCAAGATACTTTAATGCTTATTTTGGTAGACAATTGAAATACAATTCAAATATGCTTGAACACTTGGGTGATTATATGGCTAATGTAAAAGGTGAACTTAAACTTATTAGTAAACATGCTTCTATGGTTACCACTCAAGTAGAACAAGTACTTAAGGCTCAAAATGATTTGCTCAATGAATTGAATAGTAAGGATAATGATAATGCTGTTAGAGTTATGACTAGAGGTGGTAGAATGACTCAGGAACCTTTGTATCCTGAAGGCCATCCTAAGAGAATTGAGCAAGATTCTCAGAGAAATAATATAGATGCACCTAGTTCGCCTAAAAAGAAGAAAAATAAAAATGATAGACTTTGCATGCTTCTAGTGAACCTGTTACTGAAACACCCGAGAATCCAAATGATATTTCTATACCTGATGCCGAAACACAATCTGGTAATGAACCTGAAACTAGTAATAATGTTAATAATAATGTTCATGATGATGCTCAACCCTAGTAATGATAATGATATAGAAATTGAACCTGCTGTTGATCTTGATAACCCACAATCAAAGAATCAACGTTATGATAAGAAAGACTTTGTTGCTAGGAAACATGGTAAAGAAAGAGAACCATGGGTTCAGAAACCCATGCCTTTTCCTCCCAAACCATCCAAGAAAAAGGATGATGAGGATTTTGAGCGCTTTGCTGAAATGATTAGACCTATCTTTTTGCGTATGCGATTAACTGATATGCTCAAAACCAATCCTTATGCTAAGTACATGAAAGATATAATTACAAATAAAAGAAAGATACCGAAGCTGAAATTTCCACCATGCTTGCTAATTATACTTTTAAGGGTGGAATACCAAAGAAACTTGGAGATCCAGGAGTACCACTATACCATGCTCCATTAAAAGAAACTATGTTAAAACTGCTTTATGTGATCTTGGAGCCGGTGTTAGTGTTATGCCTCTCTCTTTTATTGTAGACTTGATTTGAATAAGTTGACACCTACTGAAATATCTTTGCAAATGGCTGATAAATCAACTGCTATATGTCGGTATTTGTGAGGATGTGCCTGTTGTAGTTGCAAACGTTACTATTTTAACGGACTTTGTTATTCTTGATATTCCCGAGGATGTATACGTCTATTATTCTTGGAAGACCCTTTTTGAATACTGCAGGGGCTGTTATTGATTGCACTAAAGGCAATGTCACTTTTCATGTTAATGGTAATGAGCATACGGTACACTTTCCGAGGAAACAACCTCAAGTTCATAGTATCAACTCTATTGGAAAAATTCCATCGATTATATTTGGAGGTTTTGAATTTCCTCTTCCTACTGTCAAGAAGAAATATGATATTCTTATTATTGGGGATGTGCATATCCCCGTTGAGGTAACATAGTGTTATTCGAAATTTCTCCGGTTCCATGTTATTCGGAATGAGTTCGTTAACAAGACTTGATCAACCTTGTTAGTGGATTCCTTTTGATGATCATGAGATGGATGAAACTAGAAGGCACAACCTTCTGTACCCCACTTTTACTTTCTGTTATTTATATTAAATAAAATAAAAATAAATATTTTTCTGTCTGTTATCTGATTATCCGTGCAATATAAAAATACCTCGAAAATAAAAGTTCTCCAAATGCCCTGAAATTTAAATATGATTTTTTCTAGAATATTTGAGAATATTTGGCACTGAGAACACAGCAGGGGGTCAACCACCTGCCCACGAGGGTGGAGGGCGCCCTACCCCCTGGGCGCGCCCCCCTGCCTCGTGGGCCCACGGTGGCCCTCCTCCACTTATCCTTTCACCCACACACTCCTTCTTCCTCCCCCAAACACATATCCAGCTCAAACCCGAGTCCAAGCTCGTTTTGCTGCCATTTTCGATCTCCTTGCTCAAAGCACCTCTCACAAAACTCTTGGGGAGATTGTTCCTTGGTATGTGACTCCTCCATTGGTCCAATTAGTTTTTGTTCTAGTGCTTTATTCATTGCAAATTTTTGCTGCTTAGGTGACCCTGTTCTTGAGCTTGCATGTCAAATTTATATGGTCAAAAGTAGTTTTGATGCATGATATAGGCTCTAGGCACTTGTAGGAGTAGTTGCTATCAATATTATTGAGTTTGGTTTACTTTTATTTTGAAGTTACTAAAAATTTCAGAATTTTTCAGAAATGATAAAGAGATTTTTGAGGGGCTCATCGAGCCGAAGCTCAAGGGAAAAGCAAAATGAAGAGGCACAGAAGCCTAAATATAATTTGCCTCGCATCGCGGAGGTTAGGCCGTGTGAATGGCCTCCGATGAATTCTTGAGAGCAACCGGGATTTATGAGGATTTTTATGAATTGGCAAAGAATGCAGGCCTCACCGACTTCCTCCACGACCAACGCGAACAGTATCTCTTACTCACCAATACTTTTGTGCAAAACTTCTACTATTATCCTAGGGAATCACCTCCTTCAGTAGAGTTTCATTTATATGATGTGGTTAAGAAGATGTCACTTTATGATTTTTGTCGGGTTTTGTTTGATCCCTTTTGAGGGAAGTTTAGAGACTACATCGCAAGGATGTGGAAGGTTTTATTGATACTATCACTGTAGGGGAAACTAGGAAGGTTTCCGATGCACGAATCACTAGCATACATTTTCCTGTTACGCTACTTTGCAATATTTGCTAGTCGTTGCTTAATTGGTCGCGGAAACTGTGGAAACCTTAGTGTTCCTGATATTTTTATTCTGTTCCATGGTTTATTCCTGATAACTCTGTTAGTATGGGCGGTATTATTGCTAAACGGTTAAGTCTTAACCTGTACAAAAGGACCCATCTTTGGTGGTATTTATGCTTCACGCCTTGCTGCACATTATGATATACCTATTAGGCACTATGAAAAAGAAGAAAAATTGCTGCCTCGTGTTTATTTAGATTATAAGAGTATGGTAGCACATGATTTTATTATAAAGAATAGGGAAGGGGAGCTGAAATACAAACTGTTTCTTTGATAAACATCATCCTGAGACTATCACCTTGCCTGCTCCTTCCTTGTTTGATTTATCTTAGGCCAAGTACCTCGTCTCGCCAAGGACATTCACGCCTACTGGAACCCTACATCAGCCACAGAGCCAGAGGGAACCACAAGTTGATCCTCCACGACAGTCTAATTACCATGGGATCCGGAGATGATTGCCAACCAGTGGCAATCGGAGTCTTCTTCTTCGCAGTACGACCCAACTATTATTATGGATATCCGCCAGGCCAACCGTGGCCATAGACCAACTTAGGCCAAAAGCCTAAGCTTGGGGGAGTACGTATTTCTCACCGACATTACATTTATGTTCACACACTCATTGCTAGATGTCGGTGCTCATACTTTTTCATTGTATCATCCATGCTAGTTTATTTCTTTTTTATGCTTTCTTCTTGTGTGTTTAATAAACCTTAAGAAAAACCAAAAAAATTAGTTGTAGCTTTTAGCTAGTTTTAATTTCCATGCTTGTAGTAGTAATTAAAAAGAAAACCCAAAAATATTTCCTATTCCTCTTTTACTTGTTGGGAGCTTTCCCGTGTAAATAGTTTTATTTCTTTTCTTTTCTTTCGGGGTCGATAGGAGAAGACCATAATTAAATTGTTAAAGTGGCTCTTATATGCATTATTGTTGATCTGACAAAAGAGCCCATATTGCCTTGTCTTCTCCTGTTTATTGAATGCTTGCAGATTCCAGCTTAGTCCAATGCACGTGCACTATTATTATTATTCACATCATTTGGTTGTGCAAGTGAAAGGCAATTATGATGATATATGATGTACTGAATGAGATGAGAAAAGCTGGTATGAACTCGACCTCTCTTGTTTTTGTAAATATGATTAGTTCATCATTCCTGATTCAGCCTATTATGAATAAACATGTTTGCAATGACAACTAGAGATAATAGTTTCTTCTGCCATGCTTGATTAGCCAGGAGCTTATAATGGTTTACCTTGCGTGCCAACATGCTATTAAAATGATTGTGATGTAGTATGATAGGGTGGTATCCTCCTCTGAATGATTTAAGTGACTTGACTTGGTGCATGTTTACGCATGTAGTTGAAACAAAATCAACATAGCCTTCACGATATTTATGTTCATGGTGGATTATATCCTACTCATGCTTGCATTCGGTGTTGATTAATTTTAATGCATGTTCATGACTATTGTCGCTCTCTAGCTGGTCGCTTCCCAGTATTTTGCTAGCCTTTACCTGTACTAAGCGGGAATACTGCTTGTGCATCCAAATCCATAAAACCCAAAGTTGTTCCATATGAGTCCACCATACCTACCTATATACGGTATCTACTTGCCGTTCCAAGTAAATTTGTATGTGCCAAACTCTAAACCTTCAAATAAATATCCTATTTTGTATGCTCGAATAGCTCATGTATCAACTAGGGATGTCTGTATCTTCCATGTTAGGCGGGTTATTCTCAAGAGGAGTGGACTCCGCTCCTCACTCACGAGATAAATGGCTGGTCACCGGGATGCCCAGTCCCATGCTTTATGCAAACTAAATCAAAATAATTGCAAACAAAACTCCCCCTGGGACTCTTGTTAGTTGGGGGCACTCGTTGTTTCGAGCAAGCCATGGATTGATGCTTGTTGGTGGAAGGGGGAGTATAAACTTTACCATTCTGTTTGGGAACCGCCTATAATGTGTGTAGCATGGAAGATATCGCCATCTCTTGGTTGTTATGTTGACAATGAAAGTATACCGCTCAAAATATTATTCACCTCTTTTTCAAAACCGAGCTCTGGCACCTCTACAAATCCCTGCTTCCCTCTGCGAAAGCCTATCTATTTACTTTTATGCTGAGTCATCATCCTCTTATTAAAAAGCACCAGTTGGAGAGCACCGCTGTCATTTGCATTCATTATTGTTAGTTTACATTGAGTATGACTTGACTGGATCTCTTTTACCATGAATTACAATGTTAGTCAGTCCTTGATCTTTAAAGGTGCTCTGCATTTATGTTTTGCGGTCTCAGAAAGGGCTAGCGAGATACCATCTTGTTATATCATATTATGATTGTTTTGAGAAAGTGTTGTCATCCGAGATTTATTATTATTGCTCGCTAGTTGATTATGCTATGATATGAGTAAACTTTGAGACCTAAGTTATTGTGAATGGTTAGTTCATAATCTTTGCTGAAAAACTTGGAATGCTGGCTTTACATATTTACAACAACAAGAGCAAGAGTTTGTAAAAGTTTTTCTTTATCACTTTCAGTTTATCAACTGAATTGCTTGAGGACAAGCAAAGGTTTAAGCTTGGGGGAGTTGATACGTCTCCGTCGTATCTACTTTTCCAAACACTTTTGCCCTTGTTTTGGACTCTAACTTGCATGATTTGAATGGAACTAACCCGGACTGACGATGTTTTCAGCAGAATTACCATGGTGCTTATTTATGTGCAGAAACAACGTTCTCGGAATGACCTGAAACTTCACGGAGCAACTTTTTGGAAAATATAAAAAATGCAAAAGATGAAGGCCAGGGGGGCCCACCACCTGTCCATGAGGGTGGGGGGCGCGCCCCCTACCTCGTGGGCCCCCTGGTGCCTCTCCGACTCCAACTCCAACTCTATATATTGTGTTTCGGGGAGAAAAAATCAGAGAGAAGGATCATCGCGTTTTACGATACGGAGCCGCCGCCAAGCCCTAAAACCTCTCGGGAGGGCTGATCTGGAGTCCGTTCGGGGCTCCGGAGAGGGGAATCCGTCGCCATCGTCATCATCAACCATCCTCCACCACCAATTTCATGATGCTCACCGCCGTGCGTGAGTAATTCCATCGTAGGCTTGCTGGACGGTGATGGGTTGGATGGATCTATCATGTAATCGAGTTAGTTTTGTTAGGGTTTGATCCCTAGTATCCACTATGTTCTGAGATTGATGTTGCTATGACTTTGCTATGCTTAATGCTTGTCACTAGGGCCCGAGTGCCATGATTTCAGATCTGAACCTATTATGTTTTCATCAATATATGAGTGTCTTGATCCTATCTTGCAAGTCTATAGTCACCTATTATGTGTTATGATCCGTTAACCCCGAAGTGACAATAATCGGGATACTTACCGGTGATGACCGTAGTTTGAGGAGTTCATGTATTCACTATGTGTTAATGCTTTGTTCCCTCTATTAAAAGGAGGCCTTAATATCCCTTAGTTTCCGTAAGGACCCCGCTGCCACGGGAGGGTAGGACAAAAGATGTCATGCAAGTTCTTTTCCATAAGCACGTATGACTATTCGGAATACATGCCTACATTATATCAATGAACTGGAGCTAGTTCTGTGTCACCCTAGGTTATGACTGTTACATGATGAACCGCATCCGGCAGAATTCTCCATCACTGATCCATTGCCTACGAGCTTTCCATATATTGTTCTTCGCTTATTTACTTTCCCGTTGCTATTGCTATCATCACTACAAAATACCAAAAACTACTTTTACTACTGTTACCTTTTGCTACCGTTACACTACTATCATATTACTTTGCTACTAAACACTTTGCTGCAGATATTAAGTTTCCAGGTGTGGTTGAATTGACAACTCAGCTGCTAATACTT
>NC_053023.1:6094111-6149851 GCF_003073215.2 Triticum urartu
ATAGATGACCTCATAGCCAACATAAAGCGGCAAACGACGCCGCACATAAACCAGTACGCGATTCGTGTAAGGGCTCGCATCAAAAGGACGACGCAACCAGATCCATCTATGGACCACGCAAGCACGCTCCAACATACAATGCAACATAACAAACATCCGAACACCACGGTACACCCAAATACAGGGGGTGCCGCACTCCCTCTATGTTTCACCGACAAGGTGCTGGATCATGAATTTCCAGAGGGATTCAAACCCATAAACATAGAGGCATACGACGGAATAACAAACCCTGGGGTCTGGATTGAGGACTACATCCTCCATATCCATATGGCTCGAGGAGATGATCTCCACGCCATCAAGTACTTACCCCTCGAGCTCAAAGGGCCAGCTCGGCACTGGCTTAAAAGCCTCCCCGAAAACTCCATCGGAAGCTAGGAAGAGCTTGAAGACGACTTTCGGGCACATTTTCAAGGGACATATGTCCGACCACCGGATGTAGACGATTTAAGTCATATAACTCAACAGCCCGGTGAGTCAGCCCGAAAACTTTGGAACAGGTTCCTCACTAAAAAGAACCAAATAGTCGACTGTCCGGATGCCGAAGCCTTAGCAGCTTTCAAGCATAGCGTTCGAGACGAATGGCTTGCCAGACACCTCGGTCAAGAAAAGCCAAGAACAATGCCAGCATTAACATGGCTCATGACCCGTTTTTGCGCGGGTGAGGATAGCTGGTTAGCCTGATGCAGCACCAGCGACCCAAGTACATCCGAAGTCAAGGATGGAAACGGGAAATCACGACGCAGCAAGAATAAGCACCGGAATAAGGAAGACAGCCCGAAGAGCACGGCGGTAAACGTCGGATTTAGAAGCTCTCGGCCAGGCCAGCAGAAGCCGCCCTCCAAAGGCAACAAAGACGAACTGTCCAGCCTAAACAAAATTCTGGACCAAATATGTCAGATCCATAGCACCCCTGATAAACCTGCAAATCATACCCACAGAGAATGTTGGGTCTTCAAACAGTCCGGCAAGCTCAACGCCAAACACAAGGGGCAGGATACACCAAGTGAAGACGACGACGAGCCTCGCAAGCAAAGAAGGGGAACAGAAGAAATTCCCACCAGAAGTTAAAACAGTCAACGTGTTACACGTGATAAAAGGGAGAAACAAAGCGGCACCTTTAGAGAAACATGCCCCAGGGCCTATCACCACGGAGCTCCACCACTGGTCGTCCCAACCGATCACCTTCGACCATCGGGATTACTCGGAACGTATCTGGCGGGCAGGATGGGCTGCCTTGGTATTAGATCCAATAATTGACGGATACCACTTCACACGAGTCCTGATGGACGGCGACAACAGTTTAAATCTGATATATCAGGACACAGTCCGCAAAATGGGGATAGACCCAACAAATATTTGCCGCAGCAATGCTACCTTTAAAGGAGTAACGCCAGGCCCGGAGGCTCATTGCAGCGGCTCCCTGCTACTAGAGGTTATATTCGGCTTCCCCGATAACTTCCGCAGCAAAAATTTAACTTTCCACGTCGCTCTGTTCCAAAGTGTCTATCAAGCACTACTCGGACACGAAGCTTTCGTCGCTTAAACGCATACCCGCATTCGTTCCCTCAAGCTCAAGATGCCCGATCCACATGGCATCATTACAGTAAATGGAAATATTGAGCGCTCCTTGCGCGCCGAAGACGGTGCGGCCGCCTTGGCTGCTGCACACTAAACGGCCTCACCAACTCAAGCATTTGATAGGTCGTTAAGACCACGGACGCGGTTAGACGAGTCCGGCGCAGCTATACATAATTAATACATGTTTGATGGCTATACCCCTATTACAATACAAGGGGCTCAACGCGCGCGCAAAAGTGGCAATAAGGCTCACATTTACTCAATTTCAACTATATATTGTTTATTTAGTATAACTTAACTTTTGCACGGCAATTAAGTTCCTCTCTTTTTCAGATGACCATCGTGCTACACCCGTCCAGGATACGGCACAACGGAGACACAGGCACAGACGTGCAGCAGGGACCCGTTCCAAGGATTCTTTGTAGATTAAGACCCTGCGTAAACCTTTTTTACTGTCTCCTGTTGATTTACATCCCTCGGTTTCTCAGTACAATTGAGAAGGATGCTGACGCCTTGGCATGTGGCCATGCCAGAATAATGCACATACCTGGACACCAGGGGCTTATTACAAAGGGAGTGTTTAGACCCGGTTTACACCATAAAGACCGAATACCTTAGGGAGTGTTCGGCGTCGTGAGTTTGGCCTTATATGCATCAGCTCTGAATAGGGATGGCAATTTTATCCATGGATCTAGATACCCATGGATACCCGACCCGGTTGGGCAAGGGTATGGAGCACATTTCTGCCCATGGGTCCGTGGATATGGATACCCACGAACAGCCGGGTTGGGCATGGTTATAGTTTGTGCTCCATGGATATCCAATGGATACCCGTATGACATGTGGGGTCATATGACAGTGACGGTAGAAAGAGCGAATCAATGGGAAATGGAAGGAAATATGCAACTTGTGCCATGAGCTATATGCTACAGAATAAACCTCTGGTATGTCACACTTAAGGACTCATCGTATTACTTGTTACCTACTTATGCATGTTGCTTATGTTGTCATTTGTGAGTGAATGATGATGAGTAGATTTGATATTTGGGAACGCTTCATGCTGAATTTTCTATGCCCATGGAGCTCCATGGGTATGTGGGTATCAAGCGGGTTTGGGCATGGGCACAAGTTGTGCCCATGGATAATTTGGTGGATGGGCAGAGGGTAGGAAGATGGGTCATGGGTTGGCTTTGGACCAGCTCCACCCGCCCCAAACCCGACCCATTGCCATCCCTAGCTCTGAATCATGTCTTTGGTCAAATGTTGGGTTTGCCCGGCTCCTGTGTTTTGCTGCCTTATGTTCCGCTCTATCGGCTAAGGCGGCACCAGGAGAACTGCTGCGATTGTGCCCTGGTTCATCCGGACGAGAACCTCAGTAGAGAAAGCCAAAAACTGTTTGTCATGATATAGCGTGAGACTGGTCAACCACTCGATGACCTATTGGAATCTTCGGGATTCCTCCGCATTAACGAAGGGCCGTTTCCCGGCTAGGCATGTACGCACCCCGAATCCGGATGAGTGCGGAGCCACCAGGGGCTATATAGTAGCCCCACTGTCAAACTCCTATGGCTAAGTGAAAGTGTTAAAGCATTATATTCCGGTTGCCTAGTTCGCTGCGCTATCACCTCCTTAATAGGACCAAGACGTTGGATTAAGTGTGAATACGCGTCTTCTGCGAACACCCCTGCATTATATGCGTGGGGGCTGAAGCCGACGACTGCAATCTTTCAGGTTATATACATGTATACATAAACGGCCGCACAGGAGGCATCAAAATACTTTCGGGCAAAACTATAAATACAGCCTTGATAAATTCAATAAAACGTTGTTCTTACAATAGGAATACATGTCACTCAAACATAGCATTCTTCGAGCACTGGGCCTCTATCGAACGAGCGCCCTCAAGAACTTCTTCAAAATAGTGCTCGGCCACTCGGCCTATGGCCGAACCCTGCGCCGCGACAGTGGTGGCATCCATCTCTGCCCAGTATGTTTTGACACGGGCAAGGGCCATCCGCGAGCCTTCTATGCACGCTGACCTCTTCATCGCATTAATGCGTGGCACCGCACCAAGGAACTGCTGCACCAAGTTAAAATAGCTGTTCAGCTTTGGCCTTTCCGGCCACAGATGATCCACGACAGACCTCATGGCGAGTCCGGACAATCTATTGAGTTCGGCCCATTCGGCAAGCGGATCAGTCAATGGAAGCAGACGCTCTGGAACGTTAAATTGCGACCAGAACAACTTGTCCACTTCATGATCTGTTTGATCTGGGAAGTATTCGGTCGCATCGACAGCGCTCGCCGCTAAGTCCAGATATGCGTCGGCCGAACTCCACAGTCGATCTAGAGGGGCATAACGCGGATCGCCGAACTTCCTATGCAGCATAAAGGGCTTCCCAGCCACAATGTCCCCGGCTTCACGCAGTTCCTCCTTCCTCGCTCTCATTGTAAAGCGGGTGTCTTTGGCCGCCATTGTGACCTTTTCAAGGTCTGTAGCCTTCGCCCGGTTTTCTTCTTCAAGAAACTGGCAGCGGTCGGCAGTGTCTTTCAACTTCACAGCCATTTTGGCCATTTTCTCTTTACTCTCGCTATGAGCGGCCTTCTCGGCTCTCAACTCTTCGGCCGCCTTCAAAGAAGCCGCATTACTACTCCTTGCTTGCTCCTTGGCTCGGGCAAGCTCCGCCCGCAGGGCCTCTACGGTTCCAGCTCCATCTGCAGTTACAACATATTAAAGATACCGGCATCACGCTGCTCTTACTATGTGACATCCACTATAAAAATCACCTACCTTGTGCCTCGTCAAGCCGCTTGTTAACAAGCTCAATGTCGGCATCCGCAGCATCCAGTCGCCGCTTTAGTTCGGCAACCCCATCAGTCCGGCTAGCCACCGGAGCTTCAGACACCTGCACATAAAGGTGGTCTGGTTATTAACTGGGACTATGATCCTCTGTTCGCCACCGTTGTCGACGACAACCAGAGTCTCAGGGGCTACTATCTACACAGGGCACACCTAAAATGTGCGGTACCATCACAAATGTATATCATTTCACGTACCTCAAAGCCCGCTAGTAGGCTCATAAAGGCTTCATGCAACCCGTTTTTGGCGGACGAAATCCTTTCAATCACCGTACACATTAATGTAAGGTGCTTGATGAAGCTATGTACCTAGGGTAGGGGCATGGACCTGTCCTAAGTACCCTACCCAAGGACATCCCTAGAAGAAGTCACCTTTCAATCGACTTGGAGGTATCCCACTCGACGGATTCAAGACACTCGACCACGAAGCAATCACTCGACCAAGATCCAACCACTCGACTGCCAGGAGATCTAAAGTCACCCTGCACGCAAACGGTCGGTCATTAAGTAGCTTTTATGGTCATCATAGCACTTTATTAGGGGCGTTACCAGTAACCCCCAGTCTTAATGTACTTTAAACCCTGCATTACTGAGGGCTGGAGGGGCCTGGCGAACTCTATATAAGCCACCCCCCTCCTCAGTATCAAGGGTTCGCACCCCTGTTATTCATACACACATAATTCAGTCGACCGCCTCCGGGCACCGAGACGTAGGGCTGTTACTTCCTCCGAGAAGGGCCTGAACTCGTAATCCTCGTGTGCTTACAACTCCTCCATAGCTAAGATCTAGCCTCTCCATACATACCCCCCTACATCACTGTCAGAGTTAGAACCACGACAGTTGGCGCCCACCTGGGGCAGTGTTTTAGCGCCTAGTTGGAGAAGTTGCGATCTTTTCCGACCTGAATCATCAAGTTTCCGACGGTAGTTTGGATGGAGGGGCCACGAGATCCGTCTCGACGCGCTCACGTTTCATCGCCGACGACAGCCTGGCTTCAGGAGGCTCCGCTCGACGTGGATGCACTCCTGTCCATGGGTCAACACTTTCGCGCGTGGGTCCGTGGCGTTCTCCTGCGGCAACCGTTGACCCCTTACCAGTCGACTCCTGTGCTCCTCCCCCCATTTCCCGCCGGCGCAAGCACTCCGCGGTCGACGGGGACTTCAGCGGTGGGTGAGACACGCGGTGCCCGCCAGTCGGCCATCCTCAAGTCGCGGCGATCGAGCCCGATGGATCCCTCTACGGCCTGTTCGACTGGCTCCGAAGGAGACCGCATCCGAGTGCGACAGCAGCGATCCGGCGGCAGAGGTTCTGATGGTTGATGGACCGGCCCAGTCCCCCGGTTTTCACCCGCATCGACGGAGGCGCAGGAGGAGCGACCCGTCGCGTCCCCATGAGGAGTATCTTCCCGAGCCTCTCACGTCGCTACAGAGAGGAAGAACTTCGCCGCCGGAAACATGGATGCACTGCACACTCCTATTCGTTGGAGAAACCCCTGAAGCTCGTGCCTTGGAGGACGCGCGCCTGGCAAACTTGGCCTGAGCGCACTCGGACTGGAGTAACCTCCAGCGAGCACTCGACGAGCGTGCGCGACAACGGGTTCCAGAATCCAGTCGACGTCAAGCTCTTTCCGCCCCCGCAGGTATATCGAACTCCGATTCAGAATTTAGCGGCTGCGGCCCGTATAGCAGAGTCGATTCAGCCTCCCAGTCAGAGGCTGGCAGAGGCTTGTTGCAAATCAGAGCGTTGCTCCGGGCAGCGGGAGACCAGAATTCCGCTGTTTCTCAGTCGCGGAACAGGATCCACAGTCGATCCGTTGCAGCGGATACAGTCCAGTCGGCTCACAGCCCAAGATCGCCTCCGAGGCATGAGGGACGTGGAGACCGGCGTGATCAGTACAGAAGGAATGAGCAGTATGATCACCGATTCGATCGTGATGATCGACGTCGAGTGCCAACCCCTCCCCCGAGGAGTGGATCATATGTGCCTCGACAGCAGGACAGACGCCCTCATAGTGTTGGGCGGAGAATTCCAGTCGACCCCAGGGAACCAGGCTTTGATGCGAGATCCATTCTCGTTCAAGGTTTGGTCGACAGGAATAGAGCTCACCGAGAAGGCCACGACAGAGATGCGCCTACCAGTAGCAGAGTACATGTTTCAGGGCCGGAGTGTTTCAGTCGAGCCATCAGAGCCGCTGTAATTCCTCCCAACTTCAGGTTGGCGACTGGAGTTAGTAAGTTCACCGGTGAGTCCAAGCCCGATACTTGGCTCGAAGATTACCGAGTGGCTGTCCAGATTGGCGGTGGGAACGATGAGGTAGCCATGAAGCACCTGCCTCTCATGTTAGAAGGCTCGGCCAGAGCGTGGCTGAATCAGTTAGCACCCAGCAGCATTTACACTTGGGAGGATCTCTCCCGAGTGTTTGTCACCACATTTGAAGGAACATGCAAGCGACCTGCAGGCCTTACGGAATTGCGGTCTTGCATGCAGAAACCGAATGAAACTCTGAGGGATTACATCCAGAGGTGGATCACATTGCATCACACAGTTGAAAATGTACCAGATCATCAAGCAGTTTGTGCCTTTAAAGAAGGCATTAAGTACAGAGAATTGAATCTGAAGTTCGGTCGAACCGGAGAGATGTCTCTGAATCGGATGATGGAGATTGCCACCAAATACGCTAATGGTGAAGATGAGGATCGACTCCGGAGTGGCAAGCATAAAGCAGTCGCCCAGGAAACCGGAGGAAATTCCAGTCGGAAACAGAAGCGGAAAGCCGAGCCAGCCGCTCCTGGGGAGGCCCTGGCCGTAACCCAGGGAAAATTTAAGGGAAAACCCAAAGGACCTTGGAACCCCAAGAAAGTTAAAGACCAAGATGGAAATGATGTTTTGGATCTACCGTGTCACATCCACACCAAGAAAGATGAAGAGGGTAAACTCATTTACCCAAAGCATACCACTCGACAGTGTCGGCTTCTGATCCAGCAGTTTCAGGGCAAGCAGTCCAAAGATAAGGAAAAGGAGTCGGACAAAGTTGAGGACAAGGAAGATAGTGACGATGGGTACCCCCAGGTCAATTCCACCCTGATGATTTTTGCTGATGTTGAGAGCAAAAGTCGACTGAAGGTTATTAACCGTGAGGTAAATATGGTTGCTCCGGCAACACCCAATTATCTGAAGTGGTCCCAGACTGCCATCACATTCGACCAGTCTGATCACCCTACGCACATTGCCACCCCTGGGAGGCAAGCTCTGGTGGTCGACCCAGTTGTCGAAGGCACTCGACTGACCAAAGTCCTGATGGATGGAGGCAGCGGTTTGAACATACTGTATGCAGAAACATTGAAAGGGATGGGCATTCCGATGTCCAGGCTCAGCACCAGTAACATGAGTTTCCATGGAGTCATTCCTGGGAAGAAAGCCGAGTCACTCGGCCAAATTGCTCTTGATGTGGTTTTCGGTGATTCCAAGAATTACCGCAAGGAAAAGTTGACATTCGAAGTTGTGGATTTCCAAAGTGCTTATCACGCTATTTTGGGCAGGCCAGCTTATGCACGCTTCATGGCTCGACCATGTTATGTGTATCTCAAATTGAAGATGCCTGGTCCCAAAGGTGTGATCACTGTTACAGGCAATCGGAAGAAAGCAGAAGAGTGTTTTCAGAAAGGCTCAAAGATTGCTGACGCTCAGATGGCGTGGTCGAGCTGCAAGAGTATCAGAAGACTGCAGATCCGAGTGAGTTGCTACGAGCTAAGAAGCCTGCTTCAGAATCAGCTTTTCAGTCGTCCGGTGAAACGAAGGCAGTTCACATTCACCCGACCGATCCAAATGCTGCTCCGACTCACATCTCAACGACGGTCGACTCCAAATAGGAAGAAGCGCTCATCCAGTTCCTCCGTGAGAACTGGGACATCTTCGCATGGAAGCCTGCTGACATGCCTGGAGTTCCCAGGGGGCTGGCTGAGCACCGTCTACGAGTCGACCCAAAATTTAAACCTGTGAAAGAACATCTTCGACGGTCCGCCGTCCAGAAGAGGAAGGCCATTGGCGAGGAGGTGGCTCGGCTCTTAGCAGCGGAGTTCATCCGAGAAATTTACCACTCCGAGTGGCTCGCCAATGTTGTCATGGTCCCCAAGAAGGACAAGTCACTTCGCATGTGCATTGATTTCAAGCATATCAATCGGGCCTGCCCGAAAGATCATTTTCCTCTCCCCGCATCGACCAGATAGTCGACTCGACTGCGGGATGTGAGCGTTTGTCTTTTCTAGACGCCTATTCCGGTACCATCAGATCCGTCTGTACGGGCCCGACGAGATCAAAACAGCTTTCATCACTCCATTCGGGTGCTTCTGTTATGTCACCATGCCGTTCGGCCTCAAGAATGCCGGAGCCACGTTCATGAGGATGATTCAGAAGTGTTTGCTCACTCAAATCAGTCGGAATGTGGAGGCATACATGGATGATATTGTGGTCAAGTCACGGAAGGGTTCCGACCTGCTGACTGACCTTGCTGAAACCTTTGCCAACCTCAGGAGGTATGATATCAAGCTCAATCCGTCAAAGTGCACGTTCGGAGTTCCAGGTGGGAAGTTACTCGGTTTTCTCGTTTCCGAACGGGGAATCGACGCCAATCCTGAAAAAATTGGTACTATACTCCGGATGAAACGTCCTGTGCGTGTGCATGACGTCCAGAAGCTTACAGGATGCTTGGCCGCTTTAAGTCGATTCATCTCTCGCCTCGGTGAAAAGGCATTGCCTCTTTACCGACTGATGAAGAAGTCCGACAAGTTCGAGTGGACTCCAGAAGCTGATGCAGCGTTTACAGAGCTCAAAGCTCTGCTCTCCACCCAGCCGGTGCTTGCTGCCCCAATCAGCAAGGAGCCTTTGCTGATTTACATTGCAGCCACAGGACAAGTTGTCAGTACAGTACTTACGGTCGAGCGGGAAGAAGAAGGAAAGGCCTTCAAAGTTCAGCGCCCAGTATATTATGTTTCTGAAGTTTTGACTCCTTCAAAGCAAAGATATCCTCATTACCAGAAGCTTGTATATGGGATTTATATGACCACGAAGAAGGTTGCACATTACTTCTCTGATCATTCCATTACAGTCGTCAGCGACGCTCCACTATCAGAGATTTTGCACAACAGAGATGCAACTGGTCGAGTGGCCAAATGGGCGATTGAACTTCTTCCCCTAGATATCAAGTTTGAGGCAAAGAAAGCTATCAAGTCCCAAGCAATTGCAGATTTCGTCGCCGAGTGGATCGAACAGCAACTTCCGACTCAAGTTCACTCGGAGCACTGGACCATGTTCTTCGATGGATCTAAGATGCTGAATGGTTCCGGTGCTGGGGTAGTATTGGTTTCCCCCCGAGGAGATAAGCTCAGATATGTTCTCCAGATTCACTTCGATTCCTCCAATAACGAAGCAGAATATGAAGCACTTTTGTATGGGTTGCGCATGGCCATTTCACTCGGCGTCCGTCGCCTCATGGTCTATGGCGACTCAGATTTGGTGGTTAATCAGGTGATGAAAGAGGGACGTCAGAAGTCCAGCTATGACTGGTTATTGCAATGCAGTGAGAAAGTTAGAGAAGAAATTCGAGGGGTTAGAGCTTCATCACATCCCCCGACTGAAAAATCAAGCGGCTGATGATTTGGCAAAGATAGGCTCCAAGAGAGAAGCCATCCCAGCAATGTGTTTTTGGAACACATCCACTCGCCATCAGTCCAAGAAGATCCTTTTACAGATGAAGCCCCGCAGCCAAAGAGTGCCACAGATCCGACTGAAGTTGAAATTCCGGCAGTGGTCGACCTAATCATGGAAGTTTTGGCAATCACCCCGACTGGACGATACCGTACATCGCGTATATCCTGAGAAAGGAACTCCCGGAGGACGAAGAAGAGGCTCGACAGATCGTCCGTCGATCCAAGGCCTTTACAGTCATAAAGGGACAGTTGTATAGAGAAAGCGCGACTGGAGTCGGTCAGAAGTGTATAACACCAGAAGAAGGTCAGATAATCCTTGATGATATCCACTCGGGGACCTGTGGTCATCATGCGTCCTCTCGGACCATTGTGGCTAAAGCATACCGAGCGGGATTTTACTGGCCAAGAGCGAATGAAATGGCAAAAGAGATAGTCGACAAGTGTGAAGGGTGCCAGTTCTACTCCAACATGTCGCACAAGCCTGCATCAGCCCTGAAGACCATTCCACTCGTCTGGCCCTTCGCTGTTTGGGGACTGGACATGGTTGGCCCATTGAGAACAGGCAGGAGCGGTTTCACACATGTGCTTGTGGCAGTCGACAAGTTTACCAAATGGATTGAAGCTAAGCCTATCAAGAATCTTGATGCTTGCACTGCTATCAGTTTCGTCAGAGAGTTAACATTCAGATATGGAGTCCCGCATAGCATCATCACCGACAATGGGTCAAACTTTGATTCAGACAAGTTCAGAGCTTTTTGCGCCTCTCAAGGCACACGAGTCGACTACGCATCGGTCGCCCACCCCCAGTCGAATGGACAAGCAGAAAGGGCAAATGGTCTGATTCTCAAAGGACTAAAGCCTCGGCTGATGCGTGATCTCAAGCACGCAGCAGGCGCTTGGGTCGACGAGCTTCCGTCAGTTCTGTGGGGATTGAGGACCACCCCGAATCGGTCGACTGGAAGAACTCCGTTCTTTCTGGTTTACGGAGCGGAAGCAGTCCTGCCGAGTGATCTACTTCACAATGCACCCCGAGTCGAGCTTTATACCGAAGATGAAGCAGAACAAGCCCGGCAAGACGCAGTCGACCTCCTGGAAGAAGAAAGAGAAATGGCTATGATCCGATCGACCATTTATCAGCAAGACTTGCGTCGATTCCATGCCAGAAATGTGAAGAGTCGAGCCTTCCAAGAAGGAGATTTGGTCCTCCGAGTGGATCAACAGAAACCACACAAGCTCGCTCCTACTTGGGAAGGTCCCTTCATCGTCACCAGAGTCCTCCACAATGGAGCGTATCACCTTTACAATGTCGATCGCCAGATCGATGAGCCACGAGCTTGGAATGCAGAACTGCTCCGCCCCTTTCACACTTGAATTCTCACTCGGATGATAGTCGCACGCTCTAACAGACCCTTCAGTATGTCCGACTGCATACCAGATGGTGCCGGAATCTTTTGATTGCTCTCTTCAAGAGCCGGATACTGAGGGCTTCGGGTGACCATGGGATTACCTTCTAGCCTTGCTGGATCCGGAGAAACTCTCCGTGATGACACTTCGAGGTCACCCGCTTCTTGAGCCGGGGAGTCCGGGGGAGGCGTTTCGCTCCCCATCATCTCCGGAAGTAGATCCCTGAAGACGAGCTCTGTTGAGAAGGGTTCAGATCCGAATTGCAAGATAAATGCTTCGGTCATCTTCCTCAGAAGTAAGGTAGTATATCTTCACTATTAAGTACTTTTTGATTACTTACAGCTCATTAGAGGGCTGATCCCACATGGACTTTGTGCGGCAAGAGCACCCTCCAAGGCGGGACCCTTTGGTGGAGTTTTCTTCTCCCATTTGGAAACCTTGGTTTCCGGATCATTAGAGGTAGTCCTGTTCCTCCCCCGGGGCGAGGGAATGTCAGATTCCTTCCCTTGGTTATCCTCCCTCACGAAGGCGCTCGTTCCCTCGGTTGGAATAGGTAGCGGTGGAGGCCTGCTTTCGCCCTATTTATTCCCCCCTTCATCTTCCTTTGAGGGCACTGGGCAAGGTGCTAGCTCGAGCATCTTTTCCACCATCAGATTGTCCAAGCCTTCGGGAAGGGGGGCCGAACACCGGATCATCTTTGCCTTTGTTATCCAGTCCTGGTCAAAAAGCGATTCTTTAGAATGACGTCGTGATAAATGAAAGACAGTGTGTTCAACTAGAGGATTACTTACTTGGGCCACGGTGCGGTTGCTGCTCAGGCCCATGTCCTCGGAGGTGTCCGGACACTCTATTTGGGGTCCGAAGAACGACCTGTACATCTCCTCGTGCATCAGGCTGAGGAAATTTTGAATGGCATGCGGTCCTTCTGGGTTGAATTCCCACAAGCGGAGGGGCCGGCGTTTGCAAGGCTGGATCAACGAACCAGCATGACTTGCACTACCATAACCAAACTAAAATCTCCCTCGAAGAGATCTTGGATGCGGCTCTGCAGTATGGGCACATCCTTGGCTGGACCCCAGCTCAGCCCCTGCTGATCCATGACATCAGTTGTGGTGGAGGGCCCGAGCGAAAGGCGGGGAAGCTACCCACTTGGCACTTCTGGGAGCGGTGACGTAGAACCACTCCTGTTGCCATAATCTGGACATCTCTGGAAAGGAACCCTTTGGCCACGGAGCTTCAGCGATCTTGCTTATTAATACCCCTCCGCACGCTGCATGCTGCCCCTCAACCGTCTTCGGCTTCACATCAAAGGTCTTGAGCCATGGGCCGAAGTGAGGGGTAATGCGGAGGAAGGCCTCACATACGACAATAAATGCCGAGATACGGAGAAAGGAATCCGGGGCTTGATCGTGGAAATCAAGCCCGTAATAGAACATCAAACCCCTTACGAAGGGATCCAGAGTGAGGCCTAGTCCTCGGAGGAAGTGGGAGATGAACACGACGTCTTCATTGGGTTCAGGAGTAGGGACGACCTGCCCTCGGGCAAGCAGCCGATGCGAAACTTTGGCGGTCAGGTATCTTCCCTCCCTCAACTTATTGATATCCTCTTCCGTGATGGAGGAAGGCATCCACCGGCCCTAGAGGCTGGATCCGGACATGATTGGAGATCTGGAGCACCTGACCTGGGCTTTGGGTGTTAGAACTCGAGGCAGGGGAAGGATTTGATTGAGCACGGGAGGGAAAAAGTAAAAGCCTTGTCCCTTTATAAAGAGGGTGAATATCAAGCGTCCTCCTCGTAGCCGTTTGGGACTTGCCTAAAATCTAGGAGTCCTAAGCGCGGTTGGGTTACCCACGACCGTATTGATGAGAATCCCGTAAGGGGGACACGATCTCTGCTTTGACAAGACGTGTCAAGAAACTGCCTCGCGTTATGTGCGGGGCTAGCTAAAGAAAAATGGTTCGAATAATCGCCGAGCCATGGCATGATGTCATGTTGCCAAAACATGTCAGCAGATTAGATTTGTGGAAATATTATTCTCTCTATAGTGGTATGTGGAACTTATTTTGTAGGGTCAGACACTATCCTTTCATTCAAACTCTTCTGTGGTGTATCCGGAGGAGGAACCCACCTTGCAATGCCGAAGACAACACTATGCGCCGGACTCATCGTCATTGAAGCCTGGTTCAGGGGCTACTGAGGGAGTCCTGGATTAGGGGGTCTCCGGACAGCCGGACTATATCCTTTGGCCGGACTGTTGGACTATGAAGGTACAAGATTGAAGACTTTGTCTCGTGTCCGGATGGGACTCTACTTGGCGTGGAAGGCAAGCTAGGCAGTACGGATATGGATATCTCCTCCTTTGTAACCGACCTTGTGTAACCCTAACCCCCTCCGGTGTCTATATAAACCGGAGGGTTTTAGTCCGTAGGACAATAGACAATCATACCATAGGCTAGCTTCTAGGGTTTAGCCTCTCCGATCTCGTGGTAGATCAACTCTTGTAATACTCATATCATCAATAATAAATCAAGCAGGACGTAGGGTTTTACCTCCATCAAGAGGGCCTGAACCTGGGTAAAACATCGTGTCCCTTGCCTCCTGTTACCATCCGCCTTAGACGCACAGTTTGGGACCCCCTACCCGAGATCCGCCGATTTTGACACTAACACCTAGCATGTCAGAAGGCTTCCATGCAAAGATATCCCAGTTTTCATGGATGAACTCGATGAGCGCGCCTTCCTATTTCGGATCCAAGTTAGCGTTGATGCTGAATTTCTTGGATGAATCGCCAGGAACAAAGTCAACCAGTTTAGTTTCCTCAGCCGATTTAAACTTCAGTGCCGGATCATGCTCAGTGGTTGGCTTTTTCAGAGAAGTCATATTTGCCAGATCAACATTGTCTTTGTAAAATTTCAGCTCCTCCGTGGCACAAATCGACTCAGCATAAGCTGCATCCCCTTCTTCACATTCCAAAGCAATCTTCCGGCTTCCATGCACAGTGATGGTCCCCTTATGACCCGGCATCTTAAGCTGCAAATAAACATAACAAGGCCTTGCCATGAACTTAGCATAAGCCGGCCGTCCAAACAGGGCATGATATAGGCTCTTGATTTTCACCACTTCAAAAGTCAACACCTCTGATCTTGAATCATGATCATCTCCGAAAGCAACTTCCAGAGCTATCTTACCAACTGGGTATGCCGATTTCCAGGCACCACCCCATGAAACACAATGTTCGACGGTTTAAGATTCTTATCTGTAACCCCATGTGATGAAAAGGTTGCATAGTAAAGGATATTGATACTGCTTCCTCCAATCATAAGCACCTTCGTAAATTTATACCCCCAACCTGGGGTGCTACCACTAATGCCAGGTGACCCGGATTGTGAACCCGGGGAGGATGATCATCTCGACTCCACAGGATGGGTTGTTCAGACCAGCGTAGATAATGAGGTACTGCTGGTTCAACAGAGT
Organism: Triticum urartu; assembly: GCF_003073215.2. Taxonomy (NCBI): domain Eukaryota; kingdom Viridiplantae; phylum Streptophyta; class Magnoliopsida; order Poales; family Poaceae; genus Triticum; species Triticum urartu. Next base: position 6,109,193 of record NC_053023.1, read on the forward strand.
TCACGGCTCTTTTACGAAGCTTCTGATCGTGCTTACATAAGCTAGTGGTGAAGACATGATATTGCCCACTATTCAACTGTTTTGGATTGCTCTCATAACCTGATTGCTACTGCTGTTGATTCCCCTGATGGTTGTAACCTCCCTAGTTGCCCTGGCTGTTCTGATTGCCATGTCCGGTTTGGTTGCCCTGGAACCCTGAATCGGAACTGCCACCACCATAACCTGGCCCATGGAAACCGCCTCCTGAACCTGTGGGCGGTCCATTATCATATTGAAAAAGATTTGAATTTTTGAACTCCCGCATAATGAAGCAATCTTTCCAAAGATGCGTAGCGGGTCTCTCCTTTGATCCGTGCTTTGGGCAAGACTGATTTAACAGGCGCTCTAGATTGGGGCCTGAACCTCCACCCCGCTGGGGCGGTTTACCCTTATGCTGCTAACCGTTATCCTGGGCGTTGGTGTTAGCCACAAAGTCCAAGCTATTATCTGCCTTGCGTTTACCATTGTTCCCATGTCCTGCCAGATTATGCTGCTGCCCCTTGGCGTTGCCGCTCTTCTTTCCCTTCCCGGTCTTGTCATCCTCAGACTCGGGGTCCTTGGTACTATCAGAGTCGGCATACTTCACCAGAGCCGCCATAAGTGTTCCCATGTCATTACAATGGCATTTAAGCCGTCCCAATTTCAGCTTCAAAGGCGCAAGCCGGCAATTGCCTTCCAATGTTAAAACGGCTGTGTCAGCGTTAATGCGGTCTCACGAATGCAAAATCTCCGAAACCCGGCACACCTAGTGGGTTGTTGATTCTCCTTCCTCCTGGACACAGGCAGCTAAATCCACGATGAACATGGGCTGCTTGCATGTATCTTTGAAGTTCTGGATAAACCGGGCCCTTAACTCGGCCCATGATCCAATAGAGTTAGCCGGCAGATTTTTCAACCACGTGCGAGCTGTTCCCTCCAACATCATGGTAAAGTATTTGGCACATGTCGCTTCGTCCACATCCAGCATCTCCATTGCCATCTCATAACTCTCCACCCATGACTCAGGGGATAAATCGACGGTGTAATTCGGCACATTATGCGGGCCCTTGAAATCCTTGGGTAACCATACATTGTGCAGTGCTGGGACAAGACATGGCACTCCCAAAGAACTGGAAGTAACCCCTGGTTCCACCGATGTTGTTGGACGAACCGGAGTGAACTGACGAACCAGCGTGAGCTGACGAACCGGAGCTTCGTGCTGTGTCGCTAACTCAGCTTCCCGACATGCCCTAGCGCGATCCACTACATCCTGGGCATTGCTAACGCCACCCGCCGGGTTATTGCCACGGGACGGATTATGATTCCTCGCACTGCTTGATACGGTCGGTACATCGATATGCTTGTTGTAGCTCTGGCTTGGGCGGGGAGTAGAATGAATCCTTTCACAGCTATACGAATAGGCCTGCTACTGAGTCAAAGCCGTCTGTAGGAGCTCCCTAGCCCATCGTGTCTCAACTGCTACGGGGGACTCATCATCAATCGGGAGAGCTGCCAATCATGAAGCGGCAGCAACGATGTTATCCAATGGGTTCGAGTAATGACCCGGAGGTGTTGAGACATGTCGTGATGGAATGTTGTTCTGACGAGGCGGAGGCGGCGGATCCGTCGCCCGAGGCTGAACCGATGCCCTGGTCCCAGGTGCCTCCGCCCGGTTCACCACAGGTTGGTTGCTGGTGCCCGCTCCTGGCGTGTTAAAGAGATTCCTCGCCTCCAAGACCGACAGAAGGCGCGATCGGTGTCTTCTCCTCATGACGTCATCTGACGCACCCTGATCCAGCATAAGCCGGTATGCCTGAGCCTCCAATCCGGCCCGCTCTGTAGCCTTCCTGGTGTTTTCTGCTGCCAGGTCCGCTTTAGCTTGAGTTATCTAATCCTTCACCTTCGCAATCTCTGCATTGTGCTAATCCCGGTTTGCCGCGTCCACCTCTGCTGCCAGTAACGTTGCTAAAGCGTCGAACAGATTGGACAAAACCTGAGCCGGAGGCAGCACAGAGCCCCCTGCTCCCGCTGGTGTTGCTGTTGCTGAACCGGAAATCATTTCCGCGGCGGTAGAAGAGTGTTGCGCTAGTTGTGTACCGGCAATGAAGACCGCAACCCGGCTTGGCAGATCGAGGGGGTCTTAAATACTGTTGCCATCAGCAACTCCACTAATCCGGCCATCCCTCCTGCAACTGATACAGTGACTCGGTCTCTCCGGTTGAAGACTCGTCATCAGAGCAGACAACGGTTTCGCCACCAGATGCCGATCTATCCTCATATTCCGCTCCATGGATAACACCCATGAAGACATGCTTTACGGTGGGCTGAACCTGGGCAGAGCTTGCACGCTGAGCCGTCTCGATGATGTCGGTGTAGATGTCCGGCTCAGGGCCCGGTTCGCCAATCTTGTCGATGAAGACGTGAATTCCACCAAAGGGGACCCGGTACCCGTATGATGTCTACTATACAACCTTCTTCTTGTAGACGTTGTTGGGCCTCCAAGTGCAGAGGTTTGTAGGACAGTAGCAAATTTCCCTCAAGTGGATGACCTAAGGTTTATCAATCCGTGGGACGTGTAGGATGAAGAAGGTCTCTCTCAAACAACCCTGCAACCAAATAACAAAGTGTTTCTTGTGTCCCCAACACACCCAATACAATGGTAAATTGTATAGGTGCACTAGTTCGGCGAAGAGATGGTGATACAAGTGGTATATGGATAGTAGATATTGGTTTTTGTAATCTGAAATTATAAAAACAGCAAGGTAACTAATGATAAAACTGTGGATCATATAACTATCCCTCAACATGCAACAAAGAGTCACTCCAAAGCCACTAATAGCGGAGAACAAACGAAGAGATTATGGTAGGGTACGAAACCACCTCAAAGTTATCCTTGCTGATCAATCTATCATAGAGTTCGTACTAGAATAACAGCTTAAGACACAAATCAACAAAAACCCTAATGTCACCTCAAGTATCTGTGGGTGGCGGTGTCCTGGACTAGGGGGTACTCACCACGTCGTCTCCTGATCAGTTGGATTGGACCGAGGACCCCCATGGCCGTATACTCATGGGCCAGTTCAGACAACCCCTGCCGCATACAAGGAAGACTCCACAAGACTTGGCGCCCAAGACAAGGACTCTCCTAAACCCTAGGCCTCCGGTGTCTTATATAAACCGGGGCCATGCTAGTCAATAGACAATCTCATATTCATTAGATCAGTCTCATGGTAGACATATGTACTCTGTACTACACCCATATGAATACAATCAAAAATAGGACGTAGGGTTTTACCTCCATCAAGAGGGCCCGAACCTGGGTAAAATCTCATGCCCATGTTACCATCGCTCCAAGACGCCTAGCTTAGGACCCCTACTACGAGATACGCCGGATATTGAACCGACATTGGTGCTTTCATTGAGAGCCTGCTGGGTGATCGTCACGGATCGATGGGATGATCAGGAGGATTGAGTAAATTTTAAGCAGCGGCAGCCCTGTCCGCTGCCGGACAGTACGTCCGATTCGGTGATGACGAGGATGACCCACACACGGTAGTACTTCACAGGGTGTCAAACTTGAATTCAACCATGCAACCGATAGGGAGATTCAATCCTTCCTTTTCTTTACCTTCTTTATTAATCAATTTTGGAGGCGGTCTCCCATTTTGTCTTGTAGTATATATCATCCATGCACCTTCTCTAGTACTAGATTGATTTGGTCCGTGCGTGGGTAGTACTATACCAGTACTTTCTAACACCCACGTGGGATGCTATCCCTCCTGCATGGTATCGATTTGGATCTGACATCTGATTGCTAGCTGATTACCCGATGCTATTCTTTCTAATAATTGCATAAAATGCAAATTATTTGTGCCATCATATTTTCTGTTAGGATTGTACTACTGTATGTATATAGATCACAATACGGCCTATGTTCGCGTCCGCTACTCGTTACATCGGATCCGGGCTCAATTTGGCCGTGGGCAATCCAGCCGAAGAGATAGTGTGGAGCAGTGCACCGATCAGAGCTCGGCTCGATGGCAGCACACCACACATGTTCAGTACGGATCAGTTAGTGCGTTTGCTTTGGTCTGCCAAGGTTGTCGCCGCCGGTGAACATGTTTTATCTTTCCCAAACTATTCGGTTAGCTCCTAAAATTATTGCACACAAAATATCTTCTGTTGTTTTGCACTACATTATTTTTGCAGAAATAATTTTCTGACATATGTGCGTGGACAGTCTGGCCAACCTCTCGCCGTCACCTAGGCCATCCGACCTGTGTCGACATCGCCATGCCACAACGTTGTCATACCATCGAGCCGACCTCGACGGTTAGCCAGACTATTCGCTTCGCATATATTAATTATGCACCTTTTTTTCACTATCATTATCTCTTGCTTGCACTACTTTGCATGTGCAGGCAATCTATCTAGGTTGGGCCGCGCTAACACCTCGGCAAGGCGATATCGTCATCCCGCCTACGTTGACCAAGTCGTGGCGTCACATCGACGCGTGTCCCTGTAATCACCTTTGACTACGTCACGCGGTGAACTCTATGGGGCCAACAACGTCGTCCTGCCTACGATTGGGGAGTCACCTCGACGTACATCCCTTTGTCAGCATTACCACGTGACCACTTCACCGGGCTGACCTCGACGCTCAGGCCATATCTCTTTCATTATTTACTTCACTTATATTAATTAAGTAGAGGAATTTTTTTATATACATTATTATCTTTATTTGTCATTACTTTTGGTTTGCACTATTTTATCTATGCAGCCAATTGACTTAGATCGGGCCGCACTATCCCCTCGGCGTGGTGTCCTCATTGCCCACCTCCATCGACCAAATTGTGTCGTTGCCTTGGAGCGCTGCCCTGTGTTGGCAACCCCACATCGTCGCTTCATCAACCTGCTCGGCCGGAGATTCTAGTGTCACCGCGGACCTGCTCCATCACCGCGGCTGGACTGGGGGCTTTACATTTTCGGAGTGCCGAACTCTCTGCTCGGCCACCTCGGGACCATCCTCGGGGCTGGAACCTTGTCCCGCATCAAGCTCGGACCGCGTCATCAATCCCGAACACATTAACCAGCTAAGTCACTTTTGTGCTCAAAGTTTTAAATTTTGTTCGGTTCAACCAAGAATTATACCTTTTTGGTAAAAAGTTGTTTGCGAAAAACTTCCTGGTCAAAACCTTGCTTATGGCACACAAATTCAAATACCTCATTTAATTGGGGGCTTCCTTTATGAAGCCTTTCCTCTTGCAAATGATTATACTTGTACGACTTCATTCCTTATTCGTGTATTACGCCACAATATGCACCATGTTGACTTAAGCAATTTGCAAGATGGGTTGCCTCGCTCCTGTGTTTACCCCTATGTTCCCAGTTGTTCGGCTAGGGAGTAAAGGGAGCACCTCTGCGATTGTCATGATCGGGTCATCCGAGCCAGACCTCAGACTGGGTGAAGCTGAAAGCTAGCGCTCTTATTGTTTTCAATTATGGTCAGCACACAACGGAACTCATGAGTACAAAAAATCTATTGCACAAGTCTCATAGTAACAATGAGCATCGAAGAAAGGTATTGATGAGGGTACTATTTTCTTCGAAGATGCTTCTTACACTCTGTTAGTAATATAGCATAAGTTCCCTGAGCGCGCTTTGTCTGTTACAGCCATATGGCCTGATTGCCTGGTTAGCGGAAACACCGTTGATATTCTCGACAGGTGGAGTACATAACACTTTCCGGTCCTTGACCGAAGAGGGAGAAGCCGACGGTCGGTTCAGACGCGTTTAAAGTTCGGGTGAACAGAGATATGATACAAGTACTTCGGTACATACGATCATAACACATAAAAATTCTTTTACCCAAGTCACTTGGGGGCTCTTAAATTTATATGAGCCTACTACCTCTTGAGCACTGCGTTGGTTTTCCCCGAAGAGGAAGGGATGATGCAGCAAAGTAGCGTAAGCATTTCCCTCAGTTTTTGAGAACAAAGGTATCAATCCAGTAGGAGGCTACGCGCGAATCCATCGTACCTGCACAAAACAAATAAATCCTCGCAACCAACGTAAATATGGGTTGTTAATCCCTATAAGGCCACTTACGAGAGTGAGATCTGATAGATATGATAAGATAATATTTTTGGTATTTTTATGATAAAAGATGCAAAGTAAAATAAAGGCAAAGTAAATAGCAAAACAAATAACTAAGTAGTAGGAGATTAATATGATAAAGATAGACCCGGGGGCCATAGGTTTCACTAGTGGCTTCTCTCAAGAGCATAAGTATTCTACGGTGGGTGAACAAATTACTGTTGAGCAATTGACAGAATTGCGCATAGTTACGAGAATATCTAGGTATGATCATGTATATAGGGATCATGTCCGAGCCTGCCAGCATCTACTACTATTACTCCACTCATCGACCGCTATCCAGCATGCATCTAGAGTACTAAGTTAAAAATAGAGTAACGCCTTAAGCAAGATGACATTATGTAGAGGGATAGACTCATGCAATATGAAGAAAACCCCATCTTGTTATCCTCGATGGCAACAATACAATACATGCCTTGCAGCCCCTACTGTCACTGGGAAAGGACACCGCAAGATTGAACCCAAAGCTAAGCACTTCTCCCATTGCAAGAAAGATTAATCTAGTAGGCCAAACCAAACTGATAATTCGAAGAGACTTGCAAAGATAACCAATCATACATAAAAGAATTCAGAGAAGATTCAAATATTGTTCATAGATAGACTTGATCATAAACCCACAATTCATCGGTCTCAACAAACACACCGCAAAAATAAGATTACATCGAATAGATCTCCACAAGTGAGGGGGAGAACTTTGTATTGATATCCAAAAAGAGAGAGGAAGCCATCTAGCTACTAACTATGGACCCGTAGGTCTGAGGTTAACTAATCACACTTCGTCGGAGGGGCTATGGTGTTGATGTAGAAGCCCTCCGTGATCGATGCCCCCTTTGGCGGAGCTTCGAAACAGGCCCCAAGATGGGATCTCGTGGATACAGAAAGTTACGGCGGTGGAATTAGGGTTTTGGCTCCGTATCTGATCGTTTGGGGGTACGTAGGTATATATAGAAGGAAGGAGTACGTCGGTGGAGCAACAGGGGGCCCACGAGGGTGGAGGACGCGCCTGGGGGGTAGGCGCGCCTCCCTACCTCGTGGCCTCCTGTTTCCTTTCTTGATGTAGGTTCCAAGTCTCCCGGGTCTTTTTCGTTGAGAAAATCACGTTCCTGAAGGTTTCATTCCATTTGGACTCTATTTGATATTCCTTTTCTTCGAAACCCTAAAACAGGCAAAAACAGCAATTCTGGGTTGGGCCTCCGGTTAATAGGTTAGTCCCAAAAAATAATATAGATGTGGATAATAAAGCCTAATAATGTCCAAAATAGTAGATAATATAGCATGGAACAATCAAAAATTATAGATACGTTGGAGACGTATCAAGCATCCCCAAGCATAATTCCTGCTCGTCCTCGAGTAGGTAAATGATAAAAATAGAATTTTTGATGCGGAGTGCTACTTGGCATAATTTTAATGTATTTCTTCTTAATTGTGGTATGAATATTTAGATCCGAAAGATTGAAGACAAAAGTTGACATAACAATAATAATGCTTCAAGCATACTAACTTAGCAATTATGTCTTCTCAAAATAACATGGCCAAAGAAAGTTCATCCCTACAAAATCATATGGTTTAGTCGTGTTTCATTTTTGTAACACAAGAATGCTCTCATCATGCACAACCCCGATGACAAGCCAAGCAATTGTTTCATACTTTAGTAATCTCAAACCTATAAACTTTCACGCAATATATGAGCGCGAGCCATGGACATAGCACTATGGGTCGAATAGAATACAATGACGGGGGTTATGTGGAGAAGACAAAAGGGAGAAAGTCTCACATCAACGAGGCTAATCAATGGGCTATGGAGATGCCCACCGATTGATGTTAATGCAAGGAATAGGGATTGCCATGCAACAGATGCACTAGAGCTATAAATGTATGAAAGCTCAACAAAAGAAACTAGTGGGTGTGCATCCAACTTGCTTGCTCACGAAGACCTAGGGCACTTGAGTAGGCCCACTATTGGAATATACAAGCCAAGTTCTATAATGAAAATTTCCCACTAGTATATGAAAGTGACAAAACGGGAGACTCCCTAACATGAAGATTACGGTGCTACTTTGAAGCACAAGTGTGGCAAAGGATAGTAACATTGTCCCTTCTCTCTTTTTCTCTCATTTTTTTGGGCTTTCTCTTTTCTTTTATGGCCTTTCTCTCCCTTTTTTTATTCCTCACTTGGGAGAATGCTCTAGAAAATGATGATCATCACACTTCTATTTATTTAAAACTCAATGATTACAACTCGATACTAGAACAAAGATGACTCTATATGAATGCCTCCGGCGGTGTACCGGGATATGCAATGAACCAAGAGTGACATGTATGAAAGAATTATGAACGGTGGCTTTGCCACAAATACTATGTCAACTACATGATCATGCTAAGCAATATGACAATAATGAATGTGTCATGATGAACGGAATGATGGAAAGTTGCATGGCAATATATCTCGGAATGGCTATGGAAATGCCATAATAGGTAGGTATGGTGGCTGTTTTGAGGAAGATATAAGGAGGTTTATGTGTGAAAGAGCGTATCATATCACGGGGTTTGGATGCACCGGCGAAGTTTGCGCCAACTCTCAATGTGAGAAAGGGCAATGCACGGTACCGAAGAGGCTAGCAAGGATGGAAGGGTGAGAGTGCGTATAATCCATGGACTCAACATTAGTCATAAAGAACTCACATACTTATTGCAAAAATCTACAAGTCATCAAAAACCTTGGTACTACGCGCATGCTCCTAGGGGGATAGATTGGTAGGAAAAGACCATCGCTCGTCCCCGACCGCCACTCATAAGGAAGACAATCAAATAACACCTCATGTTTCAAATTTGTTGCATAATGTTTACCATACGTGCATGCTACGGGACTTGCAAACTTCAACACAAGCATTTCTCAATTTCACAACTACTCAACTAGCACGACTTTGATATTATTACCTCCATATCTCAAAACAATCATCAAGCATCAAACTTCTCTTAGTATTCAAAACACTCTTAAGAAATTTTACTAATTTGAATACCTAGCATATTAGGATTATTTAAGCAAATTACCATGCTATTTAAGACTCTCAAAATAATCTAAGTGAAGCATGAGAGATCAATAGTTTCTATAAAACAAATCCACCACCGTGCTCTAAAACATATAAGTGAAGTACTAGAGCAAAACTATATAACTCAAAAGATATAAGCGAAGCACATAGACTATACTAACAAATTCCAAATCATGTATGGCTCTCTCAAAAGGTGTGTAAAGCAAGGATGATTGTGGAAAACTAATAAGCAAATACTCAAATCATACAAGACGCTCCAAGCAAAACACATATCATGTGGCGAATAAAAATATAGCTCCAAGTAAAGTTACCGATAGAAGTAGACGAAAGAGGGGATGCCTTCCGGGGCATCCCCAAGCTTTGGTTTTTAGGTGTACTTAGATTATCTTGGGGGTGCCATGGGCATCCCCAAGCTTAGGCTCTTGCCACTCCTTGTTCCATAATCCATCAAATCTTTACCCAAAACTTGAAAACTTCACAACACAAAACTTAAAGTAGAAAATCTCGTGAGCTCCGTTAGCGAAAGAAAACAAAAGACCACTTCAAGGTACTGTAATGAACTCATTCTTTATTTATATTGGTGTTATACCTAATGTATTCCAACTTCTCTATGATTTATAAACTATTTTACTAGCCATAGATTCATCAAAATAAGCAAACAACACACGAAAAACAGAATCTGTCAAAACAGAACAGTCTGTAGTAATCTGTAGCTAGGGCAAGATCTGGAACCCCAAAAATTCTAAAATAAATTTCTGGACGTGAGGAATTTATCTATTAATCATATGCAAAAATAATTAACTAAATAGAACTCTCCAAATAAATATAACAGAAGTTCTCGTGAGCGCTAAAGTTTCTGTTTTTTACAGAAAGTTCAACAAGACTTTCCCCAAGTCTTCCCAACGGTTTTACTTGGCACAAACACTAATTAACCACAAAAAACACAACCAAAAGAGGCTAGATAAATTATTTATTACTAAACAGGAGAAAAGCAAGGAATAAAAATAAAATTGGGTTGCCTCCCAACAAGCGCTATCGTTTAACGCCCTAGCTAGGCATACAAGATAGATCTAGGTATTGCCATCTTTGGTAGGCAATCCATAAGTGGCTCTCATAATAGATTCATAAGGTAATTTAATTTTCTTTCTAGGAAAGTGTTCCATGCCTTTCCTTAATGGAAATTGGAATCTAATATTTCCTTCCTTCATATCAATAATTGCACCAATCGTTCTAAGGAAAGGTCTACCAAGAATAATAGGACATGAAGGATTGCAATCTATGTCAAGAACAATAAAATCTACGGGCACATAATTCCTATTTGCAACAATAAGAACATCATTAATTCTTCCCATAGGTTTCTTAATAGTGGAATCGCAAGGTGCAAGTTTAGAGAGCAATCATCAAAATCACGGAAACCTAACAAATCACACAAAGTCTTTGGAATCGTGGAAACACTAGCACCCAAATCACATAAAGCATAGCATTCATGATCTTTAATTTTAAATTTTAATAGTTGGTTCCCACTCATCATAAAGTTTTCTAGGGATAGAAACTTCCAATTCAAGTTTTTCTTCATAAGATTGCATCAAGGCATCAACGATATGTTTAGTAAACGCTTTATTTTGACTATAAGCATGAGGAGAATTTAGCACGGATTGCAACAAGGAAATACAATCAATCAAAGAGCAATTTTCATAGTTAAATTCCTTGAAATCCATAATAGTGGGTTTAGCAACATCTAGGGTTTTAATTTCTTCAATCCCACTTTTATCAAATTTAGCATCAAGATCAACAAATTCCGAATTCTTGAACGCCTTCTAGGTAAAGGTGGATCATATTCAGTCCCATCATTATCAAGATTCATATTGCAAAACAAAGATTTAATAGGGGACACATCAATAACTTTTAGATCTTCATCTTTATTTTCATAGGAAACTAGAAGAACACGCTCTTTATAAAGGCATCTTTCTTAGCACGCATCCTAGCGGTTCTTTCTTTGCACTCATCAATGGAAATTCTCATGGCTTTGAGAGACTCATTGATATCATGCTTAGGTGGAATAGATCTAAGTTTCAAAGAATCAACATCAAGAGCAATTCTATCAACGTTCCTAGCCAAATCATCAATCTTAAGCAATTTTTCTTCAATCATAGCATTAAAATTCTTTTGCGAAGTAATAAATTCTTTAATATTAGATTCAAAATCAGAGGGCATCTTATTATAATTTCCATAAGAATTGTTGTAGGAATTACCATAATTATTAGAGGGATTACTAGGATAAGGCCTAGGATTGAAATTTCCTCTATACGCGTTGTTACCAAAATTGTTCCTACCAACAAAATTCACATCCATAGATTCATTATTATTCTCAATCAAAGTAGACAAAGGCATATCATTAGGATCAGAAAGAAACACTCTTAATGAGCAAATAATTTCATAGTTCATCCATCTTTCCACTCAAAACATTAATTTCTTCTATCGCATGCACTTTTATTAGTAGATCTTTCAGTATGCCATTGAGAATAATTAACCATAATATTATCTAGGAAGTTTAGTAGCTTCTCCTAAAGTGATTTCCATAAAAGTGCCTCCCGCGGCCGAATCTAAAAGATTTCTAGAAGCAAAATTCAATCCGGCAAAAATTAATCATCCACAAATTCAAACCATGTGTAGGGCAATTACGTATCATTAATTTCATCCTCTCCCAAGCTTGTGCAACATGTTCATGATCAAGTTGCTTAAAATTCATAATATCGTTTCTAAGAGAGATGATCTTAGCGGGAGGAAAATACTTAGAGATAAAAGCATCTTTGCACTTATTCCATGAATCAATACTATTTTTAGGCAAAGAAGAAAACCAAGCTTTAGCACGATCTCTAAGCGAAAAAGGAAATAGCTTCAATTTAACAATATCGTTATCCACATCTTTCTTCTTTTGCAATCACACAAATCAACGAAGCTATTTAGATGGGTAGCGGCATCTTCACTAGGAAGGCCGGAAAGAATCTTTCATGACAAGATTCAGCAAAGCAGTATTAATTTCACAAGATTCAGCATCGGTAAGAGGAGCAATCAGAGTGCTAATAAAATCATTGTTGTTGGTATTGGTGAAGTCACACAATTTAGTATTATCTTGAGCCATCGTGACAAGCAAGCAAACTCACACACAAGCAGACAAAAAGCAAGCGGGCAAAAAGAGGCAAATAGAGAAAGAGAGGGAGGATGGAGAGAGAGAGGGCGAATAAAACGGCAAGGGTGAAGTGGGGGGGAGGAAAACAAGAGGCAAATGGCAAATAATGTAATGCGGGAGATAAGGTTGTGATGGGTACTTGGTATGTTGACTTTTGCGTAGACCTCCCCGGCAACGGCGCCAGAAATCCTTCTTGCTACCTCTTGAGCACTGCGTTGGTTTTCCCCGAAGAGGAAGGGATGATGCAGCAAAGTAGCGTAAGTATTTCCCTCAGTTTTTGAGAACCAAGGTATCAATCCAGTAGGAGGCTACGCGCGAGTCCCTGCACCTGCACAAAACAAATAAATCCTCGCAACCAACGCAAATAGGGGTTGTCAATCCCTATAGGCCACTTACGAGAGTGAGATCTGATAGATATGATAAGATAATATTTTTGGTATTTTTATGATAAAGATGCAAAGTAAAATAAAGGCAAAGTAAATAATAGTAGGAGATTGATATGATAGATAGACCCGGGGGCCATAGGTTTCACTAGTGGCTTCTCTCGAGAGCATAAGTATTCTACGGTGGGTGAACAAATTACTGTTGAGCAATTGATAGAATTGAGCATAGTTATGAGAATATCTAGGATATGATCATGTATATAGGCATCACGTCCGAGACAAGTAGACGATGCCTTGCATATACTATTAGTCAAAAACTTCTTGAAATATACGCGCAGATCGAGTAACGCTGAACCCGCCTGCTCCGAGTAAAGTAATATCAAATTGAACCAACGACACGAAAGTCACTCGCTTACAAGGACTGAAGCTGATGTCCTGCGGGCTTCACTGCAATAATGAAGCACACCTATAATTGTATAAATGGCTCTGTAGGAACTTATAGATACTGCGACAGTGAGCGCTGCTTGCTGGCCCTTACGTGTCTTCCTTGAAGACAGCTTTTGATAAAAGTAGTATGATAGTGTCGAAAGAATCAATGATGAAAGGAGAAAAACACAGAGATGAACAACTGGATAAGGGGGTCTACAGCGACAGCCGCGAAGCATTGCACCAAAACGCTCCGGCACGCCACATCTCGAACATAACCCTGGATCGGGCGAGACTACAGCGTTCTATGATCAAATGCATCAAAAATCCGAGCATGTTCGGTCATCAACGCACACGAGGAGTACGATAACGGCCCTGCATTCAACGGCACCTCGGCTACATACATGACTACGCAGATCAGCCCCGCCTGAGTTGAACCAACCTAATTTCCAGTGCCTTGATCGACCCCCATTGATCTCCCCCCCCCCCCGGTGAACCTGTCAAGCGGACGATTCCTGGCCTACGAAAAACTTATCCAGGCTCGCAGCGGGGCGCACGGGATACAGGGAGCGAGCATACACCTGATGCCTGCCGCCACGGATCAGCAAAGTGGTTTTCATAGGTAGTGTGATAGAGTCTGCAGCTAACACTCACGACTTCGCCTTCTCGCGACGCCAGAGCACAATATGTAAGTCTATGACTTTAAATCATACACAACAATCAATGTGCGAGCTATCGCGCGTGCTCGTGTAAGTACCAACGCCCATGGCATCCCAACAAAACTCTACAACTCAAGCCTATTTAATTTTAAAGGCTCCCACGGGCATAGGCAGCCTATCGAGCGGACACATGGCCATACAGGGAGGGGCCTAAGCACAGGGTACGACTCCCGTCAGGCATGCTACGCAGTTACTCAGGTCAGGGGTAGCAGACATCTATACAAGCCACATGGGAAGCAAATAGTCTGAGTAACAGAGACACTAAGAAAAGAGAAGAAGGCTTCTCGGAAGCCTATCTCTCTACATTAGGGGCGCTCTGTTCTCAGGTGGCGTATTTGATGGGCTACACATGGGAACCTATACGTGGGTGGACCAAGGCTGTGCGCGTCTGCATCGGTAGGACGAACACCGGTCCGAGGACATCGGGACATAAAAGCCACTCGGGAGCCGCGCGGGCGCGGTGTAATGGTCCTGTGGAAAACAGTAATGTTAAGATCAAGCACATGCTAGTATCAAAGTGGGTACTCTTGCTAACGCCTAAGTTCAATTACTAATCGCTAGGACCTATCTAACGCGTTCATCGCTCATTCGGTCGGGAATTGCATTAGCGTTTGGACCGTTTGATTCTTTTTACGCATCGGTGAGTTATCTGCAGCACTGCCAGCATTATGAGCTCCTTAGAGCTTGCTTTCAGGAGGCCCGACTGTCGGCCTACGGGACCACACATATGTAAACCCATGAGGTTATCGTTGTTTCGTACACCCAGTGAGGTTCCACACTATAATCACTCGTCAATCACATACTAGTGCATACACCGGAGCTATTATGGATCGTGGCAGGCGTAACCCTCCGCGCGCTCATTGCCTTACAGGAGGGCTTTATGTCTTCTGGGTCTTCCCACGAGCCTCATGTTTGACGTCTTTGTTTAGGATATCCATTTCGTACCTTGTCTATTGAACTGTTAATAGAGGCTCAGAGTCCCAAGTTAGTTCCGGGCTTTATCTTCTGGCAGCGTGCGGGGTACCGCAGCGGGCCTCACTTTCGCAGATTTACCTAGATGCCAGTGGTCTCAACGCCTTTTGGTCTACAGCGCCCGTGGCCGCACCAGTGGGGTGTAGCTCCTGGATCCACTAACATTGCTGCTCCACCACATTGATTAACGTCAGTCGAGTTACTGTCTTATCAGCGACACTGTATACTCGGCGTATCGAGCCTGGCTCAGAGCAGTCCGTGCAGAGCCGTGTCAATCCGGCAGTGGTCGCGTTCCTCTAGCCTGGCCTAGGGTTCTAATACGAGGAGCTTCACCGATCTAGTCCTACGGTCGGTAATTGCGCTCTAGGTCTCGATGGCTCTCCATCCGCAGGTCAGCTCCATGAGTTTACACCGTAGCGATCACCGGCATTTCACTACGCCGGACATCACATCCATAGAACTGTGTGTAATGTTGAAGTCGAGGTGGACTCCGAGAACCTGCGGAAATGGCGATTCGAGTGAATGAGCTTCGGTTCAACAGGGTATGATTGGTGGACTTGTGGGACGGGGGAGCCTGTGTGTACGTGTGTCTACCGGGGATTGAGAGTACGGGTTCATACACCTCCTGGTGTTGCCAGAGCATAGCTCCGCGATCCCCTCAGGGTGCAGCGCTACGACGCTAGCGAGCCGCTCAGAGGCCATCATGTTAACCAGTTGAAGCCAAAGCACCCACGGGACCATGAGAAAGACTAATTTGCTAATTGACGTCGCGTGGAGCGACGGTAGTAATGCGAGGTCCGAATTTTATGAGAATCCCGTGATACAGTCTTATATGTCCTAAGGACCCTCTTGATTAGCGCATGGTACGTCAGTGAGTTCTCGAAAGTCGGGACATCATATCACATGCAATCTCAGGTTCTTAGGGGACGGCGGTCGTAATGAGAGACATAGATGCCTGCACCCGATTGGGTCCGTCATGCATCCATGGGTCCTTGTCGACTCTGAGCGGTAACAGTGCCTTACCAATAATCGATTGCTGTTCAACACATCGCTCTTTACACACCCATTAACTAGGCGGTGGCGGTCATCCTGACACTAGATGATTTTCCACTTCCTAAGCCATCACCCAATGAACCAAACCTGACACACGAGGGACGGGTTTCCGGCACTTCCTAGCCCTTTAAAGCATAAGCACAGGGGTCGAAATGTCAAGGTAGGAAGCACATACAAGGCTCATCCGAGGCCCGTACCACATGCTAGTGGGGGGTTCAATTATCTTGAGTGTAGCTTAGGTGGCGATGGCAAGTTGACAGGTCATGTAGAGGATAGAGGGGTTACTAGCATAGGAACACAAGCAGGTTGATACTGAAACAGTGTTGTATTAAAGTCGCTATGTGCGCAGCATAGGATGGACGCTGAAGTATGGCATAGAGAGGCCTGGAGGGTTGGGAGTATCGGAGTATGATCAATGGGCACGTGCGTATAGCTCTGATTTGGAGTTACGGGAGTCAGTTATAGGCCGAGGGTGACCTGGTGAGTACGCGCCTTGCGGATAGATCGAGATGATTGGCGGGCGTGGGAATTATCACATTGGAGCCATATGAACGGTGAGAGCCACACTTAGCATCGGCTCGGGCACGAGATGCTGCACTGCACTCTTGGTGTGGTAGCAGTTTTCGCTGGGCTGCTTCCACTGCCTCGTGTGCGGTGGCCAGTCTTACTTGGGTCGAGGCCTGGGCCTGGATTGGCGTGACAGATATTCGGTTGAGGTGACGTCCAGTTTTGTACCTGGGTGACCCTGGTCTTTGTTAGGCCCCCCTCGACACTCAGGGTGTGCATTTGTCGGGATTCGACGGTCCTCGGGCAGCGTTCTTTACCCCCCCCCGTCTTGGTTTGACTGGCCCGGCTTTCTTTGCTCCCTACCCCTTCACTCGGTGATTGGGCTCTCGTCCCTGTCTGGCCCTTGCGACCTCCGCCCTACTGTTTTTGGTGCCTATCACAGCTGACGCCTGTTTGCCGCCCTTTCCTGTTGTCAAATGACTGTGGTTGGTGTTCTGGTTCACTGATTGGCTGGACGGTCGGAGTCGCCGGTCACGGCCGGCTTACATCCTGCCTAATCGCTCGAGCTCGCGCCCCCTTTCTGCCGATTAGCAGCTATACACATCGGATTGCCTGTCCGTGCCTGGTGCCTTTCACCTGTCTATCGGCTTTGTGTTTGTTGTGTCGGGTTTGTGTTGCTCTCGTTGGCTCGTTCATTTGCCCGTGGTTCTCTCCACCGTGTTGTAGCCCCGCCCCACAGGCCTCTCGACGGGTGCACAGCACGCCGGGTCCTCGAGCACTCGCGTGCGGGTCTGCCCTGGAACTTTGCTTTTTGGGCCGGCTGTCGGGGCGAGCCCCTCCATCACGCTGTTATGTTCAAAAAGGCCCGTACGAGGCTTCGGCTCCACGACCGTATCCCATTTTAGTTATTATTTGGTTAGGCCCGGGTCACTTCCTGGTAGCCCATTCTCGCTGGGCCTGTTGTGTTAATGTCACTCACTCTGCAGCAGTTCGGACGGTCGCTGTCTGCTGCACTGGCCGTATCTCCGGCACTGGCGTTGCCTGGTATTCCACCAAACTTCCGCATGGAGTTTGCCATGGACCCGCTATTCGGCCACTAGCAGGCACGGTCCTTGAGTTTTACCCGGGCGCTCCTTACTGGCGTGTCGCTATCCCGCGGGCCCTTGCCACTGTGGAGGCAGGAACTCCTTCTTCCTGCATCGCGGGGTCGGCGGTCACACATCTCGTTCTGATTCGAAATGTTCAAGGGGTATTCCTCCTTCTGGGGCATTACATATGATCCATTCTTTTTGTTCAACATTTCCTAGTGACGCATTGGGGGTGGCGGCTGACCTTTGTGCGGGGGAGGAGGACTTGAATGGCTGTCCCGCTGCCTTTTAGTCCGCAGTTTGTCTGTGTGGTTTGGATCGGCCAACTGAAGAGAAATTATGCTTTTGGTACTGAATATACCGGCCTGCAGGTCGTATGTCATGGATGAGAATCGCCCAACATCCGTGCATCCGCATTACGCTCGATGTATTATTGGTTGTAACATGCTTTGTTTTCCAAGTCTTCGCAGGTCTGAGTGTTACCCGGGCTTGTCTTTATGGGTTATGCCTGGCTCGATCGGGATTGACAGGCTGGATTCGGGCTTCTAATGCCACTATTTGTGCCTGGCACACGAGTGGTGGTTCTGCGCCTCAAACTCACACTTGGACAGCCGGCAGGCTTTAACTGTCGGCTTTCACGTTGGGGTAAGCCACCCTGTGCTTTGGCCGTTTTGCTTGGGCGGCATCGAGTTCATGTGTTCCTCTGGCTGGACCTCAGTCCATCTATCGCTAGCAGCTCTTGCTCAGCTTGAAGCTGTTTGTTGCTTTTTCTTCAGGCTTTTTGTGGTGGCAATAAGCCGTTGAAGCGCTCCTGTTCGACGGGATCCTCAGGCACGATAAATTCTTCGTCGCGAGGCTCACCTCGTTCAGAGAGAGGCATGTAATTGTCATCCTCTGATTCTCCGTCTCTGCTGTTCCTTGGGCTGGCTTGCCCATCCTCCTGCTCAAAGCCTGGCTGGAGGGGATTGTCTTCGTCTTCGGCACTATTTGCAGCGTTATTGTCTCCTGTGCCGGTATCGCTGTTTTTGCTATGGCGGGGCTTAGAGCGGCGCCGATGACGCTGGTTCTTGGATTGCTTCTCGGGGGGATTATCCTCCGTTGCCTTATTGCCATCGCTTTCTTTGGGGGTGTCCACCATGTATATATCATACGATGAGGTGGCAGTCCAGCGCCCTGTGGGCGGTGGTTCCTGTTCGTCTCCCGCATCGTCGTCCATACCGTCGATGTCTTCGGAGTCGAAGTCGAGCATGTCGGTTAGGTCATCGACAGTGGTCTAAGTGGGTGGTGGGTGGGGACGAATTTCTTCGCCGTCCGCTTCCCACTTGAGCCGGACATAGTTCGGCCAAGGGTCTCCTGACAAGGAGAGAGACCGTAATGAGTTTAGCACCTTCGCTAAGATATCCGCGGCGGTGAACTCCATGATCGGTGCCCAATCAGATTGGATGGGCACGGCACGAGCGGTTCGGAGTCTGTGGCCGGGGATCCGAGTGTCCGGCAACACAGGTCTCATAGGAGGTGAAGTCAGTATTCGGCTCTCTATCGCCGCTGAGTGTGCGGCCTCCGTGGCGGGGTCCATCCACCCGCTCGGAGCGCGATCTTGTTCCGGATTGAGGGCCGGAGTAGTTACAGGTGTGATCTCCCGAACACTGTCCGATGGCAGAGCTAAATCATGCTCATCGTGACTGTGCGGCGTACCTGACATGGGTTCGAATCCGTCGAAGATCAAGTCTTCGCGGATGTCGGCGGTATAGTTCAAGCTTCCAAACCTGACCTGATGGCCAGGGGCGTAGCTCTCGATCTGCTCCAGATGGCCGAGCGAGTTGGCCCGTAGTACGAAGCCGCCGAATACGAAGATTGTCCGGGGAGGAAAACCTCACCCTGGATCGCATCGTTGTCGATGATCGAAGGAGCCATCAAGCCTTAATGGTGATGACGACAAGTGGAACTCTCAATGAAAGCACCAATGTCGGTGTCAAAACCGGCGGATCTCGGGTAGGGGGTCCCGAACTGTGCGTCTAAGGCGGATGGTAACAGGAGGCGGGGGACACAATGTTTACCCAGGTTCGGGCCCTCTCGATGGAGGTAATACCCTACTTCCTGCTTGATTGATCTTGATGATATGAGTATTACAAGAGTTGATCTACCACGAGATCGGAGAGGCTAAACCCTAGAAGCTAGCCTATGGTATGATTGTTGTTGTCCTACGGACTAAACGGTTTATATAGACACCGGAGGGGCTAGGGTTACACAAGTCGGTTACAAGGGAGGAGATCTACATATCCGAACAAGCTTGCCTTCCACGCAAAGGAGAGTCCACCCGGACATGGGACGAAGTCTTCAATCTTGTATCTTCATAGTCCAACAGTCCGGCCAAAGGATATAGTCCGTCGAGGACCCCCTAATCCTGACTCCTAGCTGGATGGGGATCAATCGACGAAGTGCAGACTTACAGAGCCGCATCCGGAGTCTCTTGAGAAGGACACCGGTCTCATCGACGTGATTCAAGTAATGTTAGTCGCCGGGTCCTCCCGTGCCAGCAACGGCCCTCCATGTGGGAGTTTAATCCGGAAGGACCACGAACCCTTTCACTTCTTCGGCATGACACAGAGGAATGTGGAAGTTATTTTTCGGGACACGAAAAAATGGCCGGACACCACCGAGGACATCGGCCTTGACGTAATCATCCGGATACCTCGGTAAGCACTTGACTCCTGGAACAGCATAATTAAATATCCCGTAATAAGATACTAGAAAACCATCTTTTTCCAGGGCTGGACGAAGAAGGCGGAGCGAATTAGGTGTTCGGCCCCTCTTCCCGAAGATTTAGCTAGTCCTGTGTTAACAAGGATGCTGGTTCCGGCACCATTCTAGGTGCTAGTGAAAGAGGACAATGAGGAAAGCAGGAAGGCCAAAGGTGGCCTCCATTTTGAAGGTACACCAATCACTGTGTCCGGAGAGGTTAAGGTTCCCTCTTCCGAGGATAAAAGAGAAGGAGAAGCTGACATCCTTCCTCCTCATGGTAAGAAAAGGGCCGCCCCCGAAGGTCGGAGAGGTAAAGGCTCCTAAGCGGGGTAAGACGCTCCTATCAGGCGGTTCGGTTCGGAAGACAACATTGCCGCAGTTCCTCCGTAAGGAAGCCTTTAGCCGAATCATAAGTGAACAAGGGTGTTTTAAACACGTCCAGTTACTTTTCCTGTTCACAAGGATAACATCTAGAATACATGTTCTGTAGTCCGGTACGCAGTCTTCCTCAACAATCCTCTTCGGGGGATCTTCTTCCGGAGATGATGGAAAGTGACACGCCTCCATAGGATTCCTCGCCCAATAACGCGGACGACTTGAGGTGTCGTCCTGCAGGATCTCTCCCGATCAACAAGTGGTGCAGAGGATAATGAAGACAACGCCCCAAGGTGAAACATCGGTCGCCCAGGGTCCGAGGGTGTGTGGAGACCAACATAAAGGCCCCGGACTATCGGCTTACAGAGAGAGACTCTAGGGTCGGGAACATATCCCTTCAAAGGGAGTCCGGACTCCCACAGCTGCTTCCCAGGATCCGGAGGCGCCGGATACACTGATGGACATGTTGCGATATTCGTCCGTCTCAGAGGAACATCGTACCTCTGATGATACGGTGGTTGAGAGGATTATGTCCGAAAAGTGGATTGAATGAAGCTTTCAAGGCCTGCTAAGAGGCTTTGAGGTACGTAATGTAATATTTCTGATTGTGCTCTATACGCAAAATGTACCTGTGTATATAGTAGCCCCTGAGACTCTGGTTGGCGTCCAAAAGGAGGCAATCAGAGGATCGAAAAAGATATGCCCAGGAAATAATCTGATTAATTGGAACACAGGCTGTCACCACGACGACTGCGTACGCTACAGAGGTTGTAGGTCTGGAGCAAAAACTTGAATGCGCGAATGATGACATCGTGCTTTAACAGGCGGCTCGACGAAGCGCAAGGTATGTTTTGAGGTAGTCAGTGTATGTATGTATGTATAATAATGAGCACGAAGCTAAGTATTATATACTGAGACATACATAACTTGCAGATAGTGCTGCCGCGGTGGAGGCCCTTCGGGCTGAACTTGCCCGAGCCAAGGAGCAAGCCCGGATGAGTAATGTGGCTGCCAGAAGGCAGCTGATGAGTAAAAGCCGAACAGGCTGCTCGGCGCAGGCGAGGAGAGAATGTCTACCATGGCGCGAGCTAAAGGAAGCCACTGTCCGGTGCGAGTTCCTGGAGAGGGATAACAAAGCCAAAGCCGATCTCGACAATGCCTTACGAAGAGGCGAGGGAAGCACGATCCGAGTCTAGGGCGGCTCGGGAGGAGATCCGGCAAGCTGGGGAGATAGCGGCCGGTAAGCCTTTCTTATTACAGACTAAATTCGATGATCCGAAATATGCCCGCTTAATCAAATGTGGAGCTCTCCAGACGCATTCTTGGACTTGCCGAAGAGCCTCCCGATGCAGCGCAATTTTACCAAGCGCAAGAGGGGTATGCAATGGAGAAGCTTTTCTGGACACAATTTCGGCACGCCAAAGCGCCGGTGCTTCGAACAGATGGCCCAATGGGCCGAGCTCCACAAGATATCTGGTTCTGCCATGAAGGACGTCGTGGTCCGGCTGTGGCCGACTGAACCAATTCCGAATGTTTGGTTTGGTGCAGCGCTTATGGATGGTGGTGCCACGTATCGACGCCGTGAAGCGATCGGCGTGCATTGAAGGTGCACGGATGGCCTTTGCTCGTGTCAAGACGTATTGGGCGAAGATGAAGGCCACTGATATTGCAGCGAAGAGTCCCGGGGCAAGGACAAACACACGCCGGAGTATTATTTTGAAGATGTCCTAGAGGGCGCCCGCTTAATAGAGGTTCAGTGCTCAAAGGATATAGTCTTCGAGTGAATGTGCTAATTGTAAAAACATATATGATATTTTAAGGCTATGCCTAAAAGTTTTGGCTCCTCCTGTGCGGCCGTTTTTGTATAATCTGAAAGTTTTCCAGTCGTCGGCTTCAGCCCCCTCGCATAAAATACGGGGGTGTTCGAAAAAGCACTTGATCACTCTTGACCCAACGTCTTGGTCCGTGAAGGAGGTGTCAATGCGGCGAACTAGGCAATCAGACTATAGGGCTTTAACACTTTCACTTAGCCATAGGAGTTTGACGGTGGGTCTACGATATAGCCCCTGGTATGTAGCTTTATCCGAATACGGTGCATTACATAGTGACCGGAAGAACGGTCCTTCGTGTAATACGGAAGGAATCGCGAAAGATTCTGATAAGTCATCGAGTGGTTGACCAGCTCTCGCCGCATCATGACAGTCAGTTTTCGGCTTTCTCTACTGAGGTGCTCATCCGGATAAACCAGGACACAATCGCAGTAGTTCTCCCTTTACTACGATAGAGGAACGTAAGGTAGTAAGCACAGGAGCCGGGCAACCCAACTATTGACCAAAGACATGATTCGAGGAGCTGATGCATATAAGGCCGAACTCGTGACACTGAAGTGTGCTATAGAGCTGTTCGGACTTGCCGGCAATTTATTTGTTCCCATATTGAGCCCCTGGCAATTTGTGTCGAGGTGCGTGTGTGAAACAATCGAAGAAGCAAGATTCAGTTCTCTTTTTTTAAAGGGTGAATACTGAATATGGATTATGTTCACTGGGACCTTATTGATACGTCAATTGCCATTTTACAGATAATAACGCCACCCAGGCTATTTGACATGCCGGTGGTCGAAGGCTGAGGGAGAAGGCACTTTACAGGCTCTAAATAGAGAGTGCGGTCTACTAAGAATTACTTGGACCTCCTGTCGCACGTCTGCGCCGCCTTGCCTCGGTGAAAGGACTCCTTGACAGGAATAGCCTTTGGGTAGGTGAACGGGGGAACTCCGAAAAGAGTCCGTGAGATGACCCGTCTTTGTGCCACCTGTGGTAAAAGGTAAAAAATGATTAGAAAAGAAAAGACAAGGAGGATATAAAAGAGCTTGTACCCACGATGCGGCTATATCTCCCACGTGTCGGAGCACGACTTAGAGGCATAACTGCATAGTAGGCATGTCGCAAGAGGGGTAATCTTTACACATCCCATGTACTGAATAAGAAAGGGATAAAGAGTTGGCTTACAATCGCCACTTCACACAATACATAAATATCATACATCATCATCCAGAATACAATCAAGGTCCGACTACGGAACCAAAATAAAGAAAGACAACCCCAAATGCTAGATCCCCGATCGCCCCAACTGGCTCCTCTACTGATCATCCGAAAAACACATAGTAACGGCCCGAATCCTCGTCGAACTCCCACTTGAGTTCGGTAGTGTCCCCTGCACTGGCATCATCGGCACCTGCATCTGTTTGGAAGTATCTGTGAGTCCACGGGGACTCAGCAATCTCACACCCTCGCGATCAAGACTATTTAAGCTTAAGGTAGGAAAGGGTAGTGAGGTGGAGCTGCAGCAAGCACTAGCATATATGGTGGCTAACTTACGCAAAAGAGAGCGAGAAGAGAAGCAAAGCACGGTCGAGAAGCTAAATAGTGATCAAGAAGTGATCCTGAAGCTACTTACGTTCAAGCATAACACGAGACCGTGTTCTCTTCCCGGACTCCGCCGAAAAGAGACCATCACGGCTACACACGCGGTTGATTCATTTTAATTAAGTTAAGTGTCAAGTTTCTACAACCGGACATTAACAAATTCCCATCTGCCCATAACCGTGGGCACGGCTTTCGAAAGTTCAAAACCCTGCAGGGGTGTCCCAACTTAGCCCATCACAAGCTCTCATCAACGAAGGATATTCCTTCTCCCAGGAAGACCCGATCAGACTCGGAATCCCGGTTACAAGACATTTAGACAATGGTAAAACAAGACCAGCAAGACCGCTGTGGCCGACAAATCCCGATAGGAGCTGCACATATCTCGTTCTCAGGGCACACCGGATAAGCTAAGCGTACAGGACCAACATAACCCAAGTTGCCAAGGGAGGCCCGCGGTGCTCTAGTTTGGACCAACACTCAGAGGAGCACTGGCCCGGGGGTTTAAAATAAAGATGACCCTTGAGTCCACGCGAACCCAAGGGAAAAAGTCTTAGGTGGCAAATGGTAAAACCAAGGTTGGGCCTTGCTGGAGGAGTTTTATTCAAGGCGAACTGTCAAGGGGTTCCCATAACACCCAACCGCGTAAGGAACGCAAAATCAAGGAACATAACACCGGTATGACGGAAACTAGGGCGGCAAGAGTGGAACAAAACACCAGGCATAAGGCCGAGCCTTCCACCCTTTACCAAGTATATAGATGCATTAAAGTACAAGATATAATAATGATATCCCAACAATCATGTTCCAACAAGGAACAAACTCCAATCTTCACCTGCAACTAGCAACGCTATAAGAGGGGCTGAGCAAAGCGGTAACATAGCCAAACAACGGTTTGCTAGGACAAGGTGGGTTAGAGGCTTGACATGGCAATATGGGAGGCATGATAAAGGTGGTAGGTATCGCGGCATAGCAAAGAGCGAGCAACTAGCAGCAAAGATAGAAGTGATTTCGAGGGTATCACCCAGCGATGAACTACTAAGCAGTAGCACTGGTTTTGTGGCTCACTAGTAGCGCGGGTAGGCGCGCTACTAATAAGGCGCTACAGCTATTGCTTAGCAGTAACGCGTGCCGCACGCGCTACTGCTAGGACAAATAGCTGCAGCGCTTGTTCACTCCCACGCTGCTGCTAATGTAACTACTGGCAGCGTGTTTTCTTTCCATCGCTACTAGTATTGTTTTTTTATTTTTTTTATTTTTAGTGTATTTATGCGCCATCGTACAAATATTGATACAATACCAGTTATGAGGTTTACATCATTATGTCCATAACAGTGTGTCAAATGAAGGTGGATTAGGTTCAAGTGGAGGCAATATGTGGTGCATGTCAAAAGTATACTACTAATTCAAACTTGATCTAGTTTGGACTAGTAGTACTTTCGATGTGCACCACATGATGCCTCCACTTGAATCTAATCCACCAGCACAAGCTATTTAATCATCATCATAATCATTAGCACCAACAATATTGATTTAATCACCACTAACACTAGCTAATAATAATCATCAGTCATTACCACCAACACTAGCTATTTTATCATCATAGTAATAGTGTAGCACATCATCATCCTCAAACTCATTTCTAGCTAATCACTCCTGCTGCTCTCTCTTAGGTAAAACAACATAAAACATGTGTAGCTCTCCTCCTTGATCAAGTTGGAGCATGCAGATGAACCTGTCTCCTAATTTTGGGTAGCACATCTATTTGCTGCCCCCTAGTACTTGTCTGCGCTCCCCCATCACATATCTGGTCCAGTCTTGCACTATTAAGCATTCATCGCTGATCTTGAATGCACTAAAGTAACATGTAGGATATCTTGGCCGTAAGCTAATAATACTCATGGTACCTTTAGTCTCGATCCCATAAGGCACAACATTCATCGGGAGTCCCTGTTGAAGAACATCGTATGGTCACATACTTAGCAATGAAGTTTAGCTTCACAAATAATGTATGGAAAAGATGCACTGAGGACAAATAGTAAAAATCTTACCATCCTTCCTAAATAGATGTGACCGTAGTTCATGACGAACACTATTGGTCGCACGTTTTCAGTACTAAGATTTCTAAGTCCAGGAAGAAAATTTGTCTTGACAGTATCAAGATCCTCAAGCCATGAAACATAATGACTTAGCTCCTCGCAGTTTAGTTCAGCCCCGGGACAGTAGTAGGTCCTGTCTACCAAGCGCTGGACATGTTTGCTTGCACCGAAATAAGCTGACAATACAAATTAGTTGTCAACTATTTTTGAATAAACAATATCAAAGACATAAATATGGTTGAGAAACTTACATTTTGGTGTGACTGGAGGCGTCTGCACATCAACCCAGATGTCGGTATTACCTTCATCATCTTCCGGACGAATATCAAAGGTGATAACCATATCAGGCTGAAATGCATAAGTCTTGCATAGTGCTCGCCATGTTTTGCATCCAAAATAGGTGTAGTCGTCTGAATTGTATAATTTTGCGTGGAAAATATAACCATGCTCGGTCTTCAAATAAACTTTTTTACCTCCATAGTATGACTGAAACCTATCTTATCCAATACAAAAACTCTTGCATGGCAGGGGATACGCTAGTAGAATAGTAAAAATATATAAGTTGAAGCAAATGAAGCAGATGTCATGCTTAATTACGAAAAAAGACTTGTCGTTGTGACTTACTGTATCCACTTCGAAGTTCTCGTCCAGCTTGATGCTGAAGCGCCTATCATCATCTAGGAAGATTCCGTCGCACAGGCCGCGCTCGTCTTCGCAGTATTTGCAAATACCGAAATCCTTTTTGTCGTCAGACATTTCCTATGTTCATAGTTAAAACATTAATTGAAAATCGATAAAGACAACTACCAGGATACTCAACACACAAATCCGGGGCACTCGATATTTCCTACATATTCTGGCAAAAGTCATGCCAAAATTCACGGAAAAATCCGGCATGACCTTTGCTAAAATAGGATATATCGAGCGCCTGAAATTTGCCGGAACGGAAATGAATCAACACTCCGGCAAAACATAGGCCACTCGGAGGTGTAACCTGCAAACATGACCGGCCACTTGGATATTGAGCAACACAAGATATACATTTCAAAATATCTTATAAGACTCAAATTAGCATGCATTCAATAAGCAAAAGTAAATCATCTCATGCGTCCGTACATCGTCGAATATTATCACTAATACATCCCGAATAGTGTCATACATATAACATCACTAGTACAACTAAAACCCTAGCACACGACGGGTATCGGCGCGGGCGGTGGACACCCACAGAGAAGGAACCATCACGGGATCATAGCTCCAGTGAGATCCCTGGAGAACCTGCCAGGTATTGGAGAACCTGTGCTCCAACGCAAACAAGTAGCGACGGACGTGCGCGTCCTCCTCACTGACACGGTGACGCACCACCTCCGCGGAGTCCTCGAGCCTCTGGACCGTCACTGGCCCACGCGACCGCCACCAAAGAAGGTTCGGGTCAACGACAGGCTGGCTCCTCACCAACCTGTGCCCCCCGGTAGGTAGCGCCTCCCAGTACCACCCCGGCGGAGCCCAGTCCCGGACATGGCCCATCTGGTCAAGCAGGTGTCGTCCTCCGCCGACTCGACGACGAGGATGCGGGATAGGCATCGTCCACGTCGATGCGGGAAAATTGCTTTAACTAAAAAAATAGCAACAAGTTCTTACTAACTAGTTCTATTAATTCAACTAGTTCTTACTAAAAATAAACTTACTATAAATAAAAATATTCTAGTACCTAATTAGTACCTAGTTCTTACTAACTAATTAGTACCTAAGAACTACTGCCCTAATTACCATCTAATTTGATGAACCTATAGGGGTGGAAAGTGGTAGCGGATATTCCAATTATCCAACTATAAAGTGAAATAAGTGGTCAAATTTTACTCGTTTTATGATTCATCTTGGAAATTTGATTCGTTTCCACCCTTACATGAACCCTAACTCATTTGAGCCGCATCCGCATCCGATTCGTTTCCACCCTAACTAATTTGATGGAGGTAGAAACCCTAGGCAGAGGTAGGGGGGATGGAGGAGCAGGCGTGCTCACCTCGGGTGCCTGCGACGAGGGAGGGGCAGGCGGCGTCGAGGTCATGGTCGGGGCTCCGGGGCGGCGTTGAGGTCGGGGGCGGGGCCGGCGTTGAATCTGGGGTCGGGGTCGGCGTGGGGAAAGTGCGCGGCGGCCGAGGGTCGACGGCAGCGGCGAGAGTGGAGTTGATTTGGAGGATGAAGTGGCCATGGGGAAGGACGAACCGTGTGGTTAAGTCAACAGTACCAGTAGCGTGTTCCAGAAAGGGCGCTACTGCTACATTAGCTACAGCGCGTTCTGGAATACACGCTGCAGCTAAGGAGATTAGCAGTAGCGCTGGGCCATTATACGCGCTACTGCTAGGTTGGGCTAGCCATGTGCGCCCACTTCAAACGTAGCAGCACCGCTTTTCGCTAGTACGCGCTACTGCTAAAGTCATAGTAGGAGCGCGGTTTATTTACGCGCGCTGCTACTAAGTAGCAGCAGCGCTTGATTTTGTACAGCGCTACTGGTAAAATTCTGTGTATAGGCTTTTCTAGTAGTGTATGGTCATCTTGCCTGCAAAATTCTCAGAGCTGACAAAAGCTTGATCCTCATTAGTGTACTCAACGGGTTCCTCGATCATGTACTCATCTCCTGGCTCTACCCAAAGAAAGAACACAAGCAAAGGAAAGAACAATCAATCACAGTGCAATGCGCAAGCAACATGATGCAAAGCATGACATGATATGCGAGATGTGATATGCAATGCATATGCGTGCTCCGGAAGGGAAAGAATGAACCAGACATAAACTTGGCAAACCAAGTGTTCCGCTGGAAAGATGAGATGATTTCGGTCGAAATCGATATAAAGATCACCGGAATCGGATGCACGCTTTGCAAATGGCAAGCAAAACAAGAATGGCACAATTCTGCGATTAACAACATGATGCCATCTAGAATGCAAGAAGAAACTAAGCTACTGCACTCCAACATAGGAAGAAAGCACATGGAAGTGATCTACTCTTTTTTTCATATATCAAGGTTTGAGATTGCTAACCGGGTCTGCCACCCGGTAGAAGTGATCTACTCAAGATGCTTGACAAAAGATGAACACTGAGCTACAGCTAAATCACAAAAGAGTAGGTTCAATCAAGCATGGTGAAAGTGCAAACGATATCAGCATCACAGACTTAGTGAAAATACTAACATGCTAGAAATTAACATTAGGAAGCTAGGTTTAGAGCAAGCAAACAACATGCTACAGGAACAGATCATAGCAAACAAAGGCATGGCATGAATCTACTAAAAGCATGGAACAAAAGTCCCTTAATGACTATGAGCCAAAAAGGCAAAGAAGATATGATGGCACCCATGTAAATATAGCAAGTTTCGTTAACAGATTCATACTTAGCAGAAAACAGAGCATGGCATAAACAGAATTATGAAGGCATCTTTGCGAGCTCGATTCACTCACCACAAAGCATTGCATGACAAGATAAGCATACTATCAGCAATAAGACATGATCATAATGCTAACCATGGCAAGAACAAGTTTATAGCATTCATGGATCAAGTACAACAAGCATGGAAAAATTGATTAACATGTAAACAATTTGTCAGGAACATTTTATAGCAAAAGTAGAGCAAGATTAAGTCATGCTAGAGCACTCCATAATTGCAAACAGGGGCATGGATGGATAGAGCACAACCATATGTCCAAAACACCTGTACTAAAGATACTCAAAACAAGCATGGCTCTCACTGTAGCATCATGTTTACATGGCATAAAAATAACAGCAGGAAAATGAGTTAGTGAAATCCTAAGTCCCTGAAATCAGTAATATCACAAAGGCTACTTTGCATGCTTGTGCTAGTCACCACAAATATCAAGAAAATACATGGCAAGCACCCCTGTAAATATGGCATGGCATAGATCAAAATACATGTCGAGCTCATGCCCATATGCAGCACACAACAAATGTAGCAAAAATGACAAATCCTCATACTCTGCTAAGAATCAGCACCTCACAATTTATAGCACTCTTGCATCCACAATTTGGGCATCAAGATGGACTCAAATAAGCATGTCACAATGGAATGAAATGAAGAGCACATCATGATAAACATTTTGATATGTCATGCGCATGAAACGGAGCTACGGTCATGAAGTTATGGCATCATGAACAAGGCATAAAAATATAGCAGTAAAGGACTTGGACGAAAAAAAGGGGGAGTAGACCTCTAGATTTAGGGTTCGAGGGCACGGTCAACGAGGTTCGCCGGCATTGCGGTTCTCGCCAGAATACGAGAAGGAGAGGGCCGGCGGTGGCTTGAGGAAGCCGGAGCTGGAGGGAGGAGGCGGATCTGGCACGGTGGTGCGCGGGGCGTGTGGCGGCAGGAAACGGCGGCGCGAGACTGGTGGCGGGGGGCGCGGCTCGCGAGGTCAGCGGCGGCTGCCGGTGTCGGAGATGGCAGCCGGAGGAGCTGGCGCTGAACTCTGGGCGGCGGCAGTGCTCGGGCGCGGGGGGCGCGCGGGGGAGCGGGAGGCAGCTAACGGGCCGGGCGGACCCCCTACGGGCTCGCCGGGCCGGCGGCGGCGCGAGCATGGCGCGCGGGAGGAGCTAGACTAGCGTTTTGGACCCGAAATTTCGGAGGGGTGCACATATTTATAGGTAGGAGGAGGTAGGAGTGTCCAAATCGAGTGTAGTTTTCAGCCATGCGATCGTGATCTGACGGCGGAGGATATGGGAGTGGTTTGGAAGGGTTATTGGGCCGTTTTGGAGGGGTGTTGGGCTGCAACACACACGAGGCCTTTACAATTCCCCGGTTAACCATTGGATTATCAAACGGACCCCAGATGACACGAAATTTGACAGACGGTCTACCGGTGGTGTACCAAGGCCACTTGGCAAATCTCGGTCCATTCCGAGAAAGTTTAACACCCCTCACAAAAAGAGACAAAAGGGGGGCGTCGGAGGACATAGGAGTGTCATATTGCAAAACGGACAACGGGCAAAATGCTCGGATGCATGAGACGAACACGTATGAAAATCAGATGCACATGATGACATGATATGGAATGCATGACATGAGCAAAATGCAAAACAAAGACGCAAACCCAACCACGAATCTCATAAATTAAAGCCAAAAATGGCAAGAGTCGGAGTACAAATATGGCAAGTTACATCCGGGGTGTTACAACACTCCACCACTATGAAAGGATCTCGTCCCGATATCTAGGACTGAAAGAACCCCAGATATTCAGAACGGAGGTGGTCCTCACGTTCCCAGGTGGCTTCTCGGTCGGAATGATGTGACCACTTCACTTTCAGGAATTTGATAGACTTGTTGTGAGTCTTGCGCTCAATTTCTTCAAGAATTGCAACGGGATGCACATGATAAGACATGTCTTCTTGGAGATTAATATCTTCGAAGTTGATGGTGTGGTTAGGAGTCTTGAAGCACTTGCGAAGCTGTGACACGTGAAACACATTGTGCACATTTGCGAAGTTGGACGGAAGCTCAAGTTGATAGGCGAGGTCGCCTCTTTTGCCAATGAACTTGAAAGGACCCACGTATCTAGGGTCAAGCTTCCCTTTGATACCGAAGTGATGGTTACCTTTCATTGGAGAGATGCGGAGGTAGACATGGTCTCCGATCTCGAAAGCCCAGTCATGATTCTTGCTATCATAGTAACTCTTCTGGTGCGATTGCGCGGCTTTGGGATTTTCACGAATGACTTTGCACATTTCTTCAGCCTTTGTGATTAAGTCATTTCCAAGAAGTTGGCGTTCACCAGTCTCTGACCAATTAAGAGGAGTACGGTACTTTCTGCCATAGAGAATCTCGAATGGGGCCTTGCCCGAACTCGTTTGGAATCTATTGTTGTAGGAGAACTCAGCATATGGAAAACAATCTTCCCACTTCATACCGAAGGAAATGACACAAGCCCTGAGCATATCTTTAAGGATTTGATTGACTCGCTCGACTTGTCCACTAGTTCGAGGATGGAAGGCTGTGCTGAAGCGAATGTTGGTGCCCATGGCCTTCTAAAAGGAGTCCCAGAACTTAGAAGTAAAGATGCTTCCATGATCTGAACATATCTACCGCGGAATGCCGTGCAAGGAGACAATCCTGGAGGTGTATAGCTCTGCCAACTGAGCTGCTGTGATAGATTCTTTGATAGGAAGAAAATGAGCCACTTTAGTAAGCTTGTCGATGACAACAAAGATAGCATCATTTCCACGTTTGGACTTGGGAAATCCAGTTACGAATTCCATCTCAATATGGTCAAACTTCCATTCTGGAATTGCAAGAGGTTGGAGGAGACCAGCTAGTCGTTGGTGCTCTGCTTTCACCCTTCTACAGACATCACATCCATTCACGAATTGAGCAATTTTTCGCTTCATTTGAGTCCACCAATACGACTGCTTGAGGTCATGGTACATCTTTGTACTTCCAGGATGAATGGATAGAAGGGAATTGTGAGCCTCGTTCATAATGACTTTACGTAGAACACCCTTAGGAACCACAATTCGATCCTTGAAGAATAGAGTATCTTTGTCATCAAGGTGATAGCACTTGTACTTTGGTTGGCTCTTCGCAATCCCATTTTTCACCTTCTTCACCATGGCATCAAGAAGTTGTGCCTCATGAATTTGATCTTCCAAAGTAGGAGAGACTTGGAGGTTGGCAAGAAAGCCTTGAGGAACAACTTGGAGATTTAACTTGCGGAAAGCTTCACAAAGGTCCGGTTGGAAGGGCTTGAGAATTAGGCTATTGCAGTAAGGATTCCTGCTCAAAGCGTCTGCAATACTCGGATTTTATTCTTGAATCATTTCGACCCAACGAGTCTGCCTGAGGTTGAGGTTGGGTTGAGTGAAGATGTACTTGAGGCTCTTATGATCAGTGAATATGTCCACTTTCCTTCCCAACACGAGATGTCTCCATGTGAAGAGAGCATGGACAACTGCCGCCAACTCAAGGTCATGAGTGGGGTAGTTCTTTTCATTGGGCTTCGACTGGCGAGAGGTATAAGCCACAACTTTCTTCTCTTGCATTAACACAACACCGAGACCTTGCAGGGAAGCATCACAGAAACCTTCGCATGGTTTGGATTCATCAGGAGGAGTCAGAACTAGAGCTGTGACTAACTTCTCTTTCAGGGTGTTGAAAGTCACGTCACACTCGGGCGTCCAGATATACTTGACATGCTTCTAGAGGAGGTTGGAAAGAGGCTTTGCAATCTTAGAGAAATTCTCAATGAATCTTCAACAATAGCTTGCAAGCCCAAGAAAGCTGCGGAGCTACTTCACATTCTCAGGCGGTTCCCAATTCACAATTGCAGACACCTTCTCAGGATTAACAGCAAGGCCATTGGCAGAGATGATATGCCCAAGGTAGAGAACCTCGTCAAGCCAGAACTCACATTTTGAAAACTTCGCATAGAATTGATGTTTTCTGAGTTTGTCGAGTACTAATCTCAAATGCTTGGCATGATCCTCCTTGTTCATTGAATAGACCAAAATATCATCGAGATACACCAGAATGAAATCATTTGTGTAAGGGTTGAAGATGAAGTTCATCATGCGAGAGAACGTTGGAGGAGCATTGACATGGCCGAAAGACATGACAGTATATTCATAAGAACCATAGCTTGTTCTGAATGCTTGATAATCCACAAGTATAGGGGATCGCAACAGTTTTCGAGGGTAGAGTATTCAACACAAATTTATTGATTCGACACAAGGGGAGCCAAAGAATATTCTCAAGTATTAGCAGCTGAGTTGTCAATTCAACCACACCTGGATAACTTAATATCTGTAGCAAAGTATTTAGTAGCAAAGTAATATGATAGTTGTGGTAACGGTAGCAAAAGGTAGTTGTAGCAAAAGTAATGTTTTTGGTATTTTGTAGTGATGATAGCAATAGCAACGAAAAAGTAAATAAGCGAAGAACAATATATGGAAAGCTCATAGGCAATGGAACAGTGATGGAGAATTATGCCAGATGTGGTTCATCATGTAACATTCATAACCTAGGGTGACACAGAACTAGCTCCAATTCATCAATGTAATGTAGGCATGTATTCCGAATATAGTCATACGTGCTTATGGAAAAGAACTTGCATGACATCTTTTGTCCTACCCTCCCGTGGCAGCGGGGTCCTAATGGAAACTAAGGGATATTAAGGCCTCCTTTTAATAGAGTAGAAAAGCATTAACACATAGTGAATACATGAACTCCTCAAAATGGTCATCACCGGTAAGTATCCCGATTATTGTCACTTCGGGGTTAACGGATCATAACACATAATAGGTGACTATAGACTTGCAAGATAGGATCAAGAACTCTCATATATTGATGAAAACATAATAGGTTCAGATCTGAAATCATGGCACTCGGGCCCTAGTGGCAAGCATTAAGCATAGCAAAGTCATAGCAACATCAATCTCAGAACATAGTGGATACTAGGGATCAAACCCTAACAAAACTAACTCGATTACATGATAATCTCATCCAACCCATACGTCCAGCAAGCCTACGATGGAATTACTCACGCACGGCGGTGAGCATCATGAAATTGGTGATGGAGGATGGTTGATGATGACGATGGCGACGGATTCCCCTCTCCGGAGCCCCGAACGGACTCCAGATCAGCCCTCCCGAGAGGTTTTAGGGCTTGGCGGCGGCTCCGTATCGTAAAACGCGATGAATTCTTCTCTCTGATTTTTTTCTCCGAAACCAAATATATAGAGTTGGAGTTGAGGTCGGAGGAGCTCCAGGGGGCCACGAGGTAGGGGGCCCCCCACCCTCGTGGCTAGGGTGTGGGCCCCTGGTCTTCATCTTTTGCAAGGATTTTTATTATTTCCAAAGATGTTCCGTGAAGTTTCAGGTCATTCCGAGAACTTTTGTTTCTGCACATAAATAACACCATGGTAATTCTGCTGAAAACAGCGTTCAGTCCGGGTTAGTTCCATTCAAATCATGCAAGTTAGAGTCCAAAACAAGGGCAAAAGTGTTTGGAAAAGTAGATGACGGAGACGTATCAACTCCCCCAAGCTTAAACCTTTGCTTGTCCTCAGCAAATTCAGTTTGACAAACTGAAAGTGATAAAGAAAAACTTTTACAAACTCTGTTTGCTCTTGTTGTTGTAAATATGTAAAGCCAGCATTCAAGTTTTCAGCAAAGATTATGACTAACCATATTCACAATAACGCAAGGTCTCAATGTTTACTCATATCAATGGCATAATCAACTAGCGAGCAATAATAATAAATCTCGGATGACAACACTTTCTCAAAACAATCAAATATGATATAACAAGATGGTATCTCGCTAGCCCTTTCTGAGACCGCAAAACATAAATGCAGAGCACCTTTAAAGATCAAGGACTGACTAGACATTGTAATTCATGGTAAAAGAGATCCAGTCAAGTCATACTCAATGTAAACTAACAGTAATGAATGCAAATGACAGCGGTGCTCTCCAACTGGTGCTTTTTAATAAGAGGATGATGACTCAAGCATAAAAGTAAATAGATAGGCCCTTCGCAGAGGGAAGCAGGGATTTGTAGAGGTGCCAGAGCTCGGTTTTGAAATAGAGATGAATAATATTTTGAGCGGTATACTTTCATTGTCAACATAACAACCAAGAGATGGCGATATCTTCCATGCTACACACATTATAGGCGGTTCCCAAACAGAATGGTAAAGTTTATTCCCCCTCCACCAACAAGCATCAATCCATGGCTTGCTCGAAACAACGAGTGCCTCCAACTAACAAGAGTCCCAGGGGGAGTTTTGTTTGCAATTATTTTGATTTAGTTTGCATAAAGCATGGGACTGGGCATCCCGGTGACCAGCCATTTTCTCGTGAGTGAGGAGCGGAGTCCACTCCTCTTGAGAATAACCCGCCTAACATGGAAGATACAACCCTAGTTGATACATGAGCTATTCGAGCATACAAATAGGATATTATTTGAAGGTTTAGAGTTTGGCACATACAAATTTACTTGGAACGACAGGTAGATACCGTATATAGGAAGGTATAGTGGACTCATATGGAATAACTTTGGGGTTTGTGGGATTGGATGCACAAGCAGTATTCCGGCTTAGTACAGGTGAAGGCTAGCAAAAGACTGGGAAGCGACCAGCTAGAGAGCGACAACAGTCATGAACATGCATTAAAATTAATCAACACCGAATGCAAGCATGAGTAGGATATAATCCACCATGAACATAAATATCGTGAAGGCTATGTTGATTTTGTTTCAACTACATGCGTGAACATGCGCCAAGTCAAGTCACTTAAATCATTCAGAGGAGGATACGACCCTATCATACCACATCACAACCATTTTAATAGCATGTTGGCACGCAAGGTAAACCATTCTAAGCTCCCAGCTAATGAAGCATGGCACAAGAAACTATGATCTCTAGTTGTCATTGCAAACGTGTTTATTCATAATAGGCTGAATCAGGAATGATGAACTAATCATATTTACAAAAACAAAAGAGGTCGAGTTCATACCAGCCTTTCTCATCTCAGTCAGTCCATCATATATCGTCATAACTTCCTTTCACTTGCACGACCGAATGGTGTGAATAATAATAATAGTGCGAGTGCATTGGACTAAGCTGGAATATGCAAGCATTCAATAAACAGGAGAAGACAAGGCAATATGGGATCTTTTTTCAGATCAACAATTATGCATATAAGAGCCACTTAAACAGTTTAATTATGGTCTTCTCCTATCGACCCCCAAAGAGAAGAAAAGAAATAAAACTATTTACACGGGAAAGCTCCCAACAAGCAAAAGAAGAACATGAAATCTTTTTGGGTTTTCTTTCTAATTACTACTACAAGCATGGAAAGTAAACTAATTAAAAACTAAAACTAATTTTTTTCTTAAGGTTTATTAAACACACAAGATGAAAGAATAAAAAGGAAATAAACTAGCATGGATGATACAATGAAAAAGTATGAGCACCGACATCTAGCAATGTGTGTGTGAACATAAATGTAATGACGGTGGGAAATACGTACTCCCCCAAGCTTAGGCTTTTGGCCTAAGTTGGTCTATGGCCACGGCTGGCCTGGCGGATATCCATAATAATAGTTGGGTTCGTACTGCGATGAAGAAGACTCTGATTGCCACTGGTTGGCAATCATCTCCGGATCCCACTGGTAAATAGGTTGTTGTGGAGGATCAACTGGTGATTCTGACTCTGGCTCTGTGGCTAGTGCAGGGTTCCGGTAGGCGTGAATGTCCTCTGGGGAGACGAGGTACTGACCTGCAGATAAATCAAACAAGGAAAGAGCATGCAAGGTAATAGTCTCCGGATGATTTTTATCAAACAATTTGTATTTAAGCTCCCCTTCCCTATTCTTTATAATGAAATCATGTGCTACCATACTCTTATTATCTAAATAAACATGAGGCAGCAATTTTTCTTCCTTCTCATAATGCCTAATAGGAATGTTAAAATGTGCAGCTAGGCGTGAAGCATAGATACCCCCAAAGATGGGGCCCTTTTTACGGTTCAGACTCAACCGTTTAGCAATAATACCGCCCATACTCACAGAGTTATCACAGAATAACCCGTGGAACAAAATAATAATATCAGGAACACTAAGGTTTCCACAGTTTCCGCGACCAATTAAGCAATGACTAGCAAATATTGCAAAGTAGCACAAAACAGGAAAATGTATGCTAGTGATTCATGCATCGGAAACCTTCCTCGTTTCCCCTACAGTGATGGTATCAATAAACCCATCCACATCTTCACGATGTGGTTCCTCTATTTTGCCCTCGAAAGGGATCAAACAAACCCGAAAAAAATCATAAAGCAACATCTTCTTAACCACATCATATAAATGAAACTCTACTGAAGGAGGTGATTCCCTAGGATAATAGTAAAATTTTTGCAGAAAAGTATTGGTGAGTAAGAGATACTGTTCATGTTGGCCGTGGAGGAAGTCGGTGAGGCCTGCATTCTTAGCCAATTCATAAAAATCCTCATAAATCTCGATTGCTCTCAAGAATTCATCGGAGGGCCATTCACACGGCCTAACCTCCGCGGTGCGAGGCAAATTATATTTGGGCTTCTATGCCTATTCATTTTGCTTTTCCCTTGAGCTTCGGCTCGATGAGCCCCTCAAAAATCTCTTTATCATTTTCTCGAAATTCTGAAATTTTTAGTAACTTCAAAATAAAAGTGAACCAAACTCAATAATATTGATAGCAACTACTCCTACAAGTGCCTAGAGCCTATATCATGCATCAAAACTACTTGGAACCATATAAATTTGACATGCAAGCTCAAGAACATGGTCACCTAGGAAGCACAAATTTGCAATGAATAAAGCACTAGAACAAAAACTAATTGGACCAATGGAGGAGTCACATACCAATGAACAATCTCCCCAAGCAGTTTTGTGAGAGGTGCTTTGAGCAAGGAGATCGAAAATGGCAGCAAAACGAGCTTGGACTCAGGTTTGAGCTGGATATTCGTGTTTGTGGGAGGAAGAAGGAGTGTGTGGGTGAAAGGATAAGTGGAGGAGGGCCACCGCGGGCCCATGTGGCAGGGGGCGCGCCCAGAGGGGTACGGCGTGCCCCTGACCCTCGTGGCCAGGTGCCAGCTCCTCCTGTTGTGTTCTCAGTGCCAAATATTCTCAAATAATCATATTTAAGTTTCAGGGCATTTGGAGAACTTTTATTTTCGGGGTATTTTTATATTGCACGGATAATTCAGATAACGGACAGAAAATACTTATTTTTATTTTATTTAATATAAATAACAGAAAGTATGAGTATGGTACAGAAGGTTGTGCCTTCTAGTTTCATCCATCTCATGCTCATCAAAAGAAATCCACTAACAAGGTTGATCAAGTCTTGTTACGGAACTCATTCTGAATAACATGGAACTGGAGAAATTTCGAATAACACTATGTTACCTCAACGGGGATATGCACATCCCCAATAATAAGATATCATATTTCTTCTTGACAGTAGGAAGAGGAAATTCAAAACCTCCAAACATAATCGATGGAATTTTTCCAATAGAATTGATACTGTGGACTTGAGGTTGTTTCTTCGGAAAGTGTACTGTATGCTCATTACCATTAACATGAAAAGTGGCATTTCTTTTAGTGCAATCAATAACAGCCCCTGCAGTATTCAAAAAGGGTCTTCCCAGAATAATAGACATACTATCGTCCTCGGGAATATCAAGAATAACAAAGTCAGTTAAAATATTAACGTTTGCAACCACAACAGGCACATCCTCACAAATACCGACGGGTATAGCAGTTGATTTATTGGCCATTTGCAAAGATATTTTAGTAGGTGCCAACTTATTCAAATCAAGTCTACGATATAAAGAGAGAGGCATACACTAACACCGGCTCCAAGATCACATAAAGCAGTTTTAACATAGTTTCTTTTAATAGAGCATGGTATAGTGGGTACTCCTGGATCTCCAAGTTTCTTTGGTATTCCACCCTTAAAAGTATAATTAGCAAGCATGGTGGAAATTTCATCTTCCGGTATCTTTCTTTTATTTGTAACAATATCTTTCATATACTTAGCATAAGGATTCATTTTAAAGCATATCAGTTAATCGCATACGCAAAAAGATAGGTCTAATCATTTCAGCAAAGCGCTCAAAATCCTCATCATCCTTTTTCTTGGATGGTTTGGGAGGAAAAGGCATGGGTTTCTGAACCCATGGTTCTCTTTCTTTACATGTTTCCTAGCAACAAAGTCTCTCTTATCATAACGTTGATTCTTTGATTGTGGGTTATCAAGATCAACAGCAGGTTCAATTTCTATATCATTATCATTACTAGGTTGAGCATCATCATGAACATTATCATTAACATTATCACTAGGTTCAGGTTCATTACCAGATTGTGTTTCAGCATCAGAAATAGATATCATTTGGATTCTCAGGTTTCAATAACAGGTTCACTAGAAGCATCCAAAGTCCTATCATTTTTCTTTTTCTTCCTTTTAGAAGGACTCGGTGCATCTATATTATTTCTCTGAGAATCTTGCTCAATTCTCTTAGGGGCCTTCAGGATACAAAGGTTCCTGAGTCATTCTACCACCTCTAGTCATAACTCTAACAGCATTATCATTATTCTTACTATTCAATTCATTGAGCAAATCATTTTGAGCTTTAAGCTTGTTCTACTTGAGTGGTAACCATAGAAGCATGTTTACTAATAAGTTTAAGTTCACCTTTGACATTAGCCATATAATCACCCAAGTGTTCAAGCATATTTGAATTGTATTTCAATTGTCTACCAAAATAAGCATTAAAATCTTCTTGCTTAGCCATAAATTTATCAAACTCATCTAAGCATGGGCTAGCAAACTTAGTAAATGGGATTTCAGCTTTATCATATCTATAGAGAGAATTTACCTTTACTACCTGTGTCGGGTTATCAAGACATGAGTTTCTTCAATAGT